>NW_025062520.1:0-108783 GCF_018153295.1 Drosophila grimshawi | reverse complement strand
TAAATAGGGTGTACCATGAAATAAATGGCCATATCTTCGTCAAAAATTGCCCCATTTCAATTATAAAGGTGTTTTTAGAATTCAATCGATCTTTGGAACAAAACTGCATTAAAATAATTTGACTTCCGACTCATCTAAGTAAGATATTAAGAGATATTCTTCGATTAATAGAAAGTATAAGACAAACATTAAATAGGGTCAACCTTGAAATAAATGGCCATATCTTCGTCAAAAATTGCCCCATTTCAATTATAAAGGTGTTTTTGGAATTTGCTCGATCTTTGGAACAAAACTGCGTTAAAATAATTTGACTTCCGTTCATCTAAGAAAGATATTAAGGGATATTCTTCGAATTCTAAAAAATATATGGAAAGCATTAAATAGGGTCTACCTTGAAATAAATAGCCATATCTTCGTCAAAAATTGCCCGATTTTAATTATAAAGGTGTTTTTAGAATTCAATCGATCTTTGAAAAAAAACTGCATTAAAATAATTTGACTTCCGACTCATCTAAGAAAGATATTAAGAGATATTCTTCGATTAGTAGAAAATATAAGCCAAACATTAAATAGGGTCAACCTTGAAATAAATGGCCATATCTTCGTCAAAAATTGCCCCATTTCAATTATAAAGGTGTTTTTAGAATTCGCTTGATCTTTGGAACAAAACTGCGTTAAAATAATTTGACTTCCAACTCATCTAAGAAAGATATTAAGGGATATTCTTCGATAAATAGAAAATATATGGAAAGCATTAAATACGGTCTACCTTGAAATAAATGGCCATATCTTCGTCAAAAATTGCCCCATTTCAATTATAAAGGTGTTTTAAGAATTCGCTTGATCTTTGGAACAAAACTGCATTAAAATAATTTGACTTCCAACTCATCTAAGAAAGATATTAAGGGATACTCTTCGATAAATAGAAAATATATGGAAAGCATTAAATACGGTCTACCTTGAAATAAATGACCATATCTTCGTCAAAAATTGCCCCATTTCAATTATAAAGGTGTTTTAAGAATTCGCTTGATCTTTGGAACAAAACTGCATTAAAATAATTTGACTTCCAACTCATCTAAGAAAGATATTAAGGGATATTGTTGATTAACAGAAAATATATGGAAAGCATTAAATAGGGTCTACCTTGAAATAAATGGCCATATCTTCGTCCAAAATTGCCCCATTTCAATTATAAAGATGTTTTTGGAATTCGCTCGATCTTTGGAACAAAACTGCATTAAAATAATTTGACTTCCAACTCATCTAAGAAGGATATTAAGGGATATTCTTCGATAAATAGAAAATATATGGAAAGCATTAAATAGGGTCTACCTTGAAATAAATGGCCATATCTTCGTCAAAAATTGCCCCATTTCAATTATAAAGGTGTTTTTAGAATTCAATCGATCTTTGGAACAAAACTGCATTCAAATAATTTGACTTCCGACTCATCTAAGAAAGATATTAAGGGATATTCTTCGATAAATAGAAAATATATGGAAAGCATTAAATACGGTCTACCTTGAAATAAATGGCCATATCTTCGTCAAAAATTGCCCCATTTCAATTATAAAGGTGTTTTAAGAATTCGCTTGATCTTTGGAACAAAACTGCATTAAAATAATTTGACTTCCAACTCATCTAAGAAAGATATTAAGGGATATTGTTGATTAACAGAAAAAATATGGAAAGCATTAAATAGGGTCTACCTTGAAATAAATGGCCATATCTTCGTCAAAAATTGCCCCATTTCAATTATAAAGATGTTTTTGGAATTCGCTCGATCTTTGGAACAAAACTGCATTAAAATAATTTGACTTCCGACTCATCTAAGAAAGATATTAAGGGATATTCTTCGATAAATAGAAAATATATGGAAAGCATTAAATAGGGTATACCTTGAAATAAATGGCCATATCTTCGTCAAAAATTGCCCCATTTCAATTATAAAGGTGTTTTTAGAATTCAGTCGATCTTTGAAACAAAACTGCATTAAAATAATTTGACTTCCGACTCATCTAAGTAAGATATTAAGAGATATTCTTCGATTAATAGAAAATATAAGACAAACATTAAATAGGGTCAACCTTGAAATAAATGGCCATATCTTCGTCAAAAATTGCCCCATTTCAATTATAAAGGTGTTTTTGGAATTTGCTCGGTCTTTGGAACAAAACTGCGTTAAAATAATTTGACTTCCGTTCATCTAAGAAAGATATTAAGGGATATTCTTCGAATTCTAGAAAATATATGGAAAGCATTAAATAGGGTCTACCTTGAAATAAATAGCCATATCTTCGTCAAAAATTGCCCGATTTCAATTATAAAGGTGTTTTTAGAATTCAATTCGATCTTTGAAAAAAACTGCATTAAAATAATTTGACTTCCGACTCATCTAAGAAAGATATTAAGAGATATTCTCCGATTAATAGAATATATAGCGCAAACCATAAAATAGGGTCACCTTTGAAATATATGGCCATATCTTCGTCAAAAATTGCCCAATTTCAATTAAGAAGGTGTTTTAGGAATCTGCTCGATCTTGGAAACAAAACTGCATTAAAATAATTTGACTTCCAACTCATCTAAGAAAGATATTAAGGGATATTGTTGATTAACAGAAAATATATTGAAAGCATTAAATAGGGTCAACCTTGAAATAAATGGCCATATCTTCGTCCAAAATTGCCCCATTTCAATTATAAAGGTGTTTTTAGAATTCACTCGATCTTTGGAACAAAACTGCATTAAAATAATTTGACTTTCGACTCATCTAAGAAAGATATTAAGGGATATTCTTCGATAAATAGAAAATATATGGAAAGCATTAAATAGGGTCTACCTTGAAATAAATGGCCATATCTTCGTCAAAAATTGCCCCATTTCAATTATAAAGATGTTTTTGGAATTCGCTCGATCTTTGGAACAAAACTGCATTAAAATAATTTGACTTCCAACTCATCTAAGAAGGATATTAAGGGATATTCTTCGATAAATAGAAAATATATGGAAAGCATTAAATAGGGTGTACCATAAAATAAATGGCCATATCTTCGTCAAAAATTGCCCCATTTCAATTATGAAGGTGTTTTTAGAATTCAATCGATCTTTGGAACAAAACTGCATTAAAATAATTTGACTTCCGACTCATCTAAGTAAGATATTAAGAGATATTCTTCGATTAATAGAAAATATAAGACAAACATTAAATAGGGTCAACCTTGAAATAAATGGCCATATCTTCGTCAAAAATTGCCCCATTTCAATTATAAAGGTGTTTTTGGAATTTGCTCGATCTTTGGAACAAAACTGCGTTAAAATAATTTGACTTCCGTTCATCTAAGAAAGATATTAAGGGATATTCTTCGAATTCTAAAAAATATATGGAAAGCATTAAATAGGGTCTACCTTGAAATAAATAGCCATATCTTCGTCAAAAATTGCCCGATTTTAATTATAAAGGTGTTTTTAGAATTCAATCGATCGTTGAAAAAAACTGCATTAAAATAATTTGACTTCCGACTCATCTAAGAAAGATATTAAGAGATATTCTTCGATTAGTAGAAAATATAAGCCAAACATTAAATAGGGTCAACCTTGAAATAAATGGCCATATCTTTGTCTCAAATTGGCCCATGTCAATTATAAAGGTGTTTTTAGAATTCAATCGATCTTTGAAAAAAACTGCTTTAAAATAATTTGACTTCCGACTCATCTAAGAAAGATATTAAGAGATATTCTTCGATTAGTAGAAAATATAATCCAAACATTAAATAGGGTCAACCTTGAAATAATTGGCCATATCTTTGTCTCAAATTGCCCCATTTCAATCATAGAGGTGTTTTTGGAATTCGCTTGATCTTTGGAACAAAACTGCATTAAAATAATTTGACTTCCGACTCATCTAAGAAAGATATTAAGGGATATTCTTCGAATTAACAAAAAATATATGGAAAGCATTAAATAGGGTCTACCTTGAAATAAATGGCCATATCTTCGTCAAAAATTGCCCGATTTTAATTATAAAGGTGTTTTTAGAATTCAATCGATCTTTGAAAAAAAACTGCATTAAAATAATTTGACTTCCGACTCATCTAAGAAAGATATTAAGAGATATTCTTCGATTAGTAGAAAATATAAGCCAAACATTAAATAGGGTCAACCTTGAAATAAATGGCCATATCTTTGTCTCAAATTGGCCCATGTCAATTATAAAGGTGTTTTTAGAATTCAATCGATCTTTGAAAAAAAACTGCTTTAAAATAATTTGACTTCCGACTCATCTAAGAAAGATATTAAGAGATATTCTTCGATTAGTAGAAAATATAATCCAAACATTAAATAGGGTCAACCTTGAAATAATTGGCCATATCTTTGTCTCAAATTGCCCCATTTCAATCATAGAGGTGTTTTTGGAATTCGCTTGATCTTTGGAACAAAACTGCATTAAAATAATTTGACTTCCGACTCATCTAAGAAAGATATTAAGGGATATTGTTGATTAACAGAAAATATATGGAAAGCATTAAATAGGGTCTACCTTGAAATAAATGGCCATATCTTCGTCCAAAATTGCCCCATTTCAATTATAAAGGTGTTTTTAGAATTCACTCAATCTTTGGAACAAAACTGCATTAAAATAATTTGACTTCCGACTCATCTAAGAAAGATATTAAAAGATATTCTTCAATAAATAGAAAATATATGGAAAGCATTAAATAGGGTCTACCTTGAAATAAATGGCCATATCTTCGTCAAAAATTGCCCCATTTAAATTATAAAGGTGTTTTTAGAATTCGCTTGATCTTTGGAACAAAACTGCATTAAAATAATTTGACTTCCAACTCATCTAAGAAAGATATGAAGGGATATTCTTCGATAAATAGAAATATATGGAAAGCATTAAATAGGGTCAACCTTGAAATAATTGGCCATATCTTTGTCTCAAATTGCCCCATTTCAATCATAGAGGTGTCTTTGGAATTCGCTTGATCTTTGGAACAAAACTGCATTAAAATAATTTGACTTCCGACTCATCTAAGAAAGATATTAAGGGATATTGTTGATTAACAGAAAATATATGGAAAGCATTAAATAGGGTCTACCTTGAAATAAATGACCATATCTTCGTCCAAAATTGCCCCATTTCAATTATAAAGGTGTTTTTAGAATTCACTCAATCTTTGGAACAAAACTGCATTAAAATAATTTGACTTCCGACTCATCTAAGAAAGATATTAAGGGATATTCTTCGATAAATAGAAAATATATGGAAAGCATTAAATAGGGTGTACCATGAAATAAATGGCCATATCTTCGTCAAAAATTGCCCCATTTCAATTATAAAGGTGTTTTAAGAATCGCTTGATCTTTGAAACAAAACTGCATTAAAATAATTTGACTTCCAACTCATCTAAGAAAGATATTAAGGGATATTCTTCGATAAATAGAAAATATATGGAAAGCATTAAATAGGGTCAACCTTGAAATAAATGGCCATATCTTCGTCAAAAATTGCCCCATTTCAATTATAAAGGTGTTTTTAGAATTCGCTTGATCTTTGAAACAAAACTGCGTTAAAATAATTTGACTTCCGACTCATCTAAGAAAGATATTAAGGGATATTCTTTGATTAACAGAAAATATATGGAAAGTATTAAATAGGGTCTACCTTGAAATAAATAGCCATATCTTCGTCAAAAATTGCCTTATTTCAATTATAAAGGTGTTTTTAGAATTCACTTGATCTTTGGAACAAAATTGCATTAAAATAATTTGACTTCCGACTCATCTAAGAAAGATATAAAGGGATATTCTTCGATTAATAGAAATTATAAGGCAAACATTAAATAGGGTCAACCTTGAAATAAATGGCCATATCTTCGTCAAAAATTGCCCCATTTCAATTATAAAGGTGTTTTTAGAATTCGCTTGATCTTTGGAACAAAATTGCATTAAAATAATTTGACTTCCGACTCATCTAAGAAAGATATTAAGGGATATTCTTCGATAAATAGAAAATATATGGAAAGCATTAAATACGGTCTACCTTGAAATAAATGGCCATATCTTCGTCAAAAATTGCCCCATTTCAATTATAAAGGTGTTTTAAAAATTCGCTTGATCTTTGGAACAAAACTGCATTAAAATAATTTGACTTCCAACTCATCTAAGAAAGATATTAAGGGATATTGTTGATTAACAGAAAATATATGGAAAGCATTAAATAGGGTCTACCTTGAAATAAATGGCCATATCTTCGTCCAAAATTGCCCCATTTCAATTAAAAAGGTGTTTTTAGAATTCAATCGATCTTTGGAACAAAACTGCATTAAAATAATTTGACTTCCGACTCATCTAAGAAAGATATTAAGGGATATTCTTCGATAAATAGAAAATATATGGAAAGCATTAAATAGGGTCTACCTTGAAATAAATGGCCATATCTTCGTCAAAAATTGCCCCATTTCAATTATAAAGATGTTTTTGGAATTCGCTCGATCTTTGGAACAAAACCGCATTAAAATAATTTGACGTCCAACTCATCTAAGAAGGATATTAAGGGATATTCTTCGATAAATAGAAAATATATGGAAAGCATTAAATAGGGTCTACCTTGAAATAAATGGCCATATCTTCGTCAAAAATTGCCCCATTTCAATTATAAAGGTGTTTTTAGAATTCAATCGATCTTTGGAACAAAACTGCATTAAAATAATTTGACTTCCGACTCATCTAAGAAAGATATTAAGAGATATTCTTCGATTAATAGAAAATATAAGACAAACATTAAATAGGGTCAACCTTGAAATAAATGGCCATATCTTCGTCAAAAATTGCCCCATTTCAATTATAAAGGTGTTTTTGGAATTCGCTCGATCTTTGGAACAAAACTGCATTAAAATAATTTGACTTCCGTCTCATCTAAGAAAGATATTAAGGGATATTCTTCGAATTAACAAAAAATATATGGAAAGCATTAAATAGGGTCTACCTTGAAATAAATGGCCATATCTTCGTCAAAAATTGCCCCATTTTAATTATAAAGGTGTTTTTAGAATTCAATCGATCTTTGAAACAAAACTGCATTAAAATAATTTGACTTCCGACTCATCTAAGAAAGATATTAAGAGATATTCTTCGATTAGTAGAAAATATAAGCCAAACATTAAATAGGGTCAACCTTGAAATAAATGGCCATATCTTCGTCTCAAACTTGCCCCATGTCAATTATAAAGGTGTTTTTAGAATTCAATCGATCTTTGGAACAAAACTGCATTAAAATAATTTGACTTCCGACTCATCTAAGAAAGATATTAAGAGGATATTCTTCGATTAATAGAAAATATAATGGAAACATTAAATAGGGTCAACCTTGAAATAAATGGCCATATCTTCGTCAAAAATTGCCCCATTTCAATTATAAAGGTGTTTTTAGAATTCACTCGATCTTTGGAACAAAACTGCATTAAAATAATTTGACTTCCGACTCATCTAAGAAAGATATTAAGGGATATTCTTCGATAAATAGAAAATATATGGAAAGCATTAAATAGGGTCTACCTTGAAATAAATGGCCATATCTTCGTCAAAAATTGCCCCATTTCAATTATAAAGGTGTTTTTAGAATTCGCTCGATCTTTGGAACAAAACTGCATTAAAATAATTTGACTTCCGACTCATCTAAGAAAGATATTAAGGGATATTCTTCGATAAATAGAAAATATATGGAAAGCATTAAATAGGGTCTACCTTGAAATAAATGGCCATATCTTCGTCAAAAATTGCCCCATTTCAATTATAAAGGTGTTTTTAGAATTCACTCGATCTTTGGAACAAAACTGCATTAAAATAATTTGACTTCCGACTCATCTAAGAAAGATATTAAGGGATATTCTTCGATTAATAGAAAATATATGGAAAGCATTAAATAGGGTCTACCTTGAAATAAATGGCCATATCTTCGTCAAAAATTGCCCCATTTCAATTATAAAGGTGTTTTTAGAATTCGCTCGATCTTTGGAACAAAACTGCATTAAAATAATTTGACTTCCGACTCATCTAAGAAAGATATTAAGGGATATTCTTCGATTAATAGAAAATATAAGGCAAACATTAAATAGGGTCAACCTTGAAATAAATGGCCATATCTTCGTCAAAAATTGCCCCATTTCAATTATAAAGGTGTTTTTAGAATTCACTCGATCTTTGGAACAAAACTGCATTAAAATAATTTGACTTCCGACTCATCTAAGAAAGATATTAAGGGATATTCTTCGATAAATAGAAAATATATGGAAAGCATTAAATAGGGTCTACCTTGAAATAAATGGCCATATCTTCGTCAAAAATTGCCCCATTTCAATTATAAAGGTGTTTTTAGAATTCACTCGATCTTTGAAACAAAACTGCATTAAAATAATTTGACTTCCGACTCATCTAAGAAAGATATTAAGGGATATTCTTCGATTAATAGAAAATATATGGAAAGCATTAAATAGGGTCTACCTTGAAATAAATGGCCATATCTTCGTCAAAAATTGCCCCATTTCAATTATAAAGGTGTTTTTAGAATTCACTCGATCTTTGGAACAAAACTGCATTAAAATAATTTGACTTCCGACTCATCTAAGAAAGATATTAAGGGATATTCTTCGATTAATAGAAAATATATGGAAAGCATTAAATAGGGTCAACCTTGAAATAAATGGCCATATCTTCGTCAAAAATTGCCCCATTTCAATTATAAAGGTGTTTTTAGAATTCACTCGATCTTTGGAACAAAACTGCATTAAAATAATTTGACTTCCGACTCATCTAAGAAAGATATTAAGGGATATTCTTCGATTAATAGAAAATATATGGAAAGCATTAAATAGGGTCTACCTTGAAATAAATGGCCATATCTTCGTCAAAAATTGCCCCATTTCAATTATAAAGGTGTTTTTAGAATTCACTCGATCTTTGGAACAAAACTGCATTAAAATAATTTGACTTCCGACTCATCTAAGAAAGATATTAAGGGATATTCTTCGATTAATAGAAAATATAAGGCAAACATTAAATAGGGTCAACCTTGAAATAAATGGCCATATCTTCGTCAAAAATTGCCCCATTTCAATTATAAAGGTGTTTTTAGAATTCACTCGATCTTTGGAACAAAACTGCATTAAAATAATTTGACTTCCGACTCATCTAAGAAAGATATTAAGGGATATTCTTCGATAAATAGAAAATATATGGAAAGCATTAAATAGGGTCTACCTTGAAATAAATGGCCATATCTTCGTCAAAAATTGCCCCATTTCAATTATAAAGGTGTTTTTAGAATTCACTCGATCTTTGGAACAAAACTGCATTAAAATAATTTGACTTCCGACTCATCTAAGAAAGATATTAAGGGATATTCTTCGATAAATAGAAAATATATGGAAAGCATTAAATAGGGTCTACCTTGAAATAAATGGCCATATCTTCGTCAAAAATTGCCCCATTTCAATTATAAAGGTGTTTTTAGAATTCAATCGATCTTTGGAACAAAACTGCATTAAAATAATTTGACTTCCGACTCATCTAAGAAAGATATTAAGAGATATTCTTCGATTAATAGAAAATATAAGCCAAACATTAAATAGGGTCAACCTTGAAATAAATGGCCATATCTTTGTCTCAAATTGCCCCATTTCAATTATAAAGGTGTTTTTAGAATTCACTCGATCTTTGGAACAAAACTGCATTAAAATAATTTGACTTCCGACTCATCTAAGAAAGATATTAAGGGATATTCTTCGATTAATAGAAAATATATGGCAAAGCATTAAATAGGGTCTACCTTGAAATAAATGGCCATATCTTCGTCAAAAATTGCCCCATTTCAATTATAAAGGTGTTTTTAGAATTCACTCGATCTTTGGAACAAAACTGCATTAAAATAATTTGACTTCCGACTCATCTAAGAAAGATATTAAGGGATATTCTTCGATTAATAGAAAATATATGGAAAGCATTAAATAGGGTCTACCTTGAAATAAATGGCCATATCTTCGTCAAAAATTGCCCCATTTCAATTATAAAGGTGTTTTTAGAATTCACTCGATCTTTGGAACAAAACTGCATTAAAATAATTTGACTTCCGACTCATCTAAGAAAGATATTAAGAGATATTCTTCGATTAATAGAAAATATATGGAAAGCATTAAATAGGGTCTACCTTGAAATAAATGGCCATATCTTCGTCAAAAATTGCCCCATTTCAATTATAAAGGTGTTTTTAGAATTCACTCGATCTTTGGAACAAAACTGCATTAAAATAATTTGACTTCCGACTCATCTAAGAAAGATATTAAGGGATATTCTTCGATTAATAGAAAATATATGGAAAGCATTAAATAGGGTCTACCTTGAAATAAATGGCCATATCTTCGTCAAAATTGCCCCATTTCAATTATAAAGGTGTTTTTAGAATTCACTTGATCTTTGGAACAAAACTGCATTAAAATAATTTGACTTCCGACTCATCTAAGAAAGATATTAAGGGATATTCTTCGATAAATAGAAAATATATGGAAAGCATTAAATAGGGTCTACCTTGAAATAAATGGCCATATCTTCGTCAAAAATTGCCCCATTTCAATTATAAAGGTGTTTTTAGAATTCACTCGATCTTTGGAACAAAACTGCATTAAAATAATTTGACTTCCGACTCATCTAAGAAAGATATTAAGGGATATTCTTCGATTAATAGAAAATATATGGAAAGCATTAAATAGGGTCTACCTTGAAATAAATGGCCATATCTTCGTCAAAAATTGCCCCATTTCAATTATAAAGGTGTTTTTAGAATTCACTCGATCTTTGGAACAAAACTGCATTAAAATAATTTGACTTCCGACTCATCTAAGAAAGATATTAAGGGATATTCTTCGATTAATAGAAAATATATGGAAAGCATTAAATAGGGTCTACCTTGAAATAAATGGCCATATCTTCGTCAAAAATTGCCCCATTTCAATTATAAAGGTGTTTTTAGAATTCGCTCGATCTTTGGAACAAAACTGCATTAAAATAATTTGACTTCCAACTCATCTAAGAAGGATATTAAGGGATATTCTTCGATAAATAGAAAATATATGGAAAGCATTAAATAGGGTCTACCTTGAAATAAATGGCCATATCTTCGTCAAAAATTGCCCCATTTCAATTATAGAAGGTGTTTTTAGAATTCACTCGATCTTTGGAACAAAACTGCATTAAAATAATTTGACTTCCGACTCATCTAAGAAAGATATTAAGAGATATTCTTCGATTAGTAGAAAATATAAGCCAAACATTAAATAGGGTCAACCTTGAAATAATTGGCCATATCTTTGTCTCAAATTGCCTCATTTCAATCATAAAGGTGTTTTTAGAATTCACTCAATCTTTGAAACAAAACTGCATTAAAATAATTTGACTTCCGACTCATCTAAGAAAGATATTAAGGGATATTGTTGATTAACAGAAAATATATGGAAAGCATTAAATAGGGTCTACCTTGAAATAAATGGCCATATCTTCGTCAAAAATTGCCCCATTTCAATTATAAAGGTGTTTTTAGAATTCACTCGATCTTTGGAACAAAACTGCATTAAAATAATTTGACTTCCGACTCATGTAAGAAAGATATTAAGAGATATTCTTCGATTAATAGAAAATATAAGGCAAACATTAAATACCAACCTTGAAATAAATGGCCATATCTTTGTCTCAAATTGGCCCATTTCAATTATAAAGGTGTTTTTAGAATTCACTCAATCTTTGGAACAAAACTGCGTTAAAATAATTTGACTTCCGACTCATCTAAGAAAGATATTAAGAGATATTCTTCGATTAATAGAAAATATAAGGCAAACATTAAATAGGGTCAACCTTGAAATAAATGGCCATATCTTCGTCAAAAATTGCCCCATTTCAATTATAAAGGTGTTTTTGGAATTCGCTCGATCTTTGGAACAAAACTGCATTAAAATAATTTGACTTCCGACTCATCTAAGAAAGATATTAAGGGATATTCTTCGATTAATAGAAAATATAAGGCAAACATTAAATAGGGTCAACCTTGAAATAAATGGCCATATCTTTGTCTCAAATTGCCCCATTTCAATTATAAAGGTGTTTTTAGAATTCACTCAATCTTTGGAACAAAACTGCATTAAAATAATTTGACTTCCGACTCATCTAAGAAAGATATTAAGGGATATTCTTCGATTAATAGAAAATATATGGAAAGCATTAAATAGGGTCTACCTTGAAATAAATGGCCATATCTTCGTCAAAAATTGCCCCATTTCAATTATAAAGGTGTTTTTAGAATTCACTCAATCTTTGGAACAAAACTGCATTAAAATAATTTGACTTCCGACTCATCTAAGAAAGATATTAAGGGATATTCTTCGATTAGTAGAAAATATATGGAAAGCATTAAATAGGGTCTACCTTGAAATAAATGGCCATATCTTCGTCAAAAATTGCCCCATTTCAATTATAAAGGTGTTTTTAGAATTCACTCGATCTTTGGAACAAAACTGCATTAAAATAATTTGACTTCCGACTCATCTAAGAAAGATATTAAGAGATATTCTTCGATTAGTAGAAAATATAAGCCAAACATTAAATAGGGTCAACCTTGAAATAAATGGCCATATCTTCGTCTCAAATTGCCCCATTTCAATTATAGAGGTGTTCTTAGAATTCACTTGATCTTTGGAACAAAACTGCATTAAAATAATTTGACTTCCGACTCATCTAAGAAAGATAGTAAGGGATATTCTTCGATTAATAGAAAATATAAGCCAAACATTAAATAGGGTCAACCTTGAAATAATTGGCCATATCTTTGTCTCAAATTGCCCCATTTCAATTATAGAGGTGTTCTTAGAATTCACTCGATCTTTGGAACAAAACTGCATTAAAATAATTTGACTTCCGACTCATCTAAGAAAGATAGTAAGGGATATTCTTCGATTAGTAGAAAATATAAGCCAAACATTAAATAGGGTCAACCTTGAAATAATTGGCCATATCTTTGTCTCAAATTGCCCCATTTCAATCATAGAGGTGTTTTTAGAATTCACTTAATCTTTGAAACAAAACTGCATTAAAATAATTTGACTTCCGACTTATCTAAGAAAGATATTAAGGGATATTGTTGATTAACAGAAAATATATGGAAAGCATTAAATAGGGTCTACCTTGAAATAAATGGCCATATCTTCGTCCAAAATTGCCCCATTTCAATTATAAAGGTGTTTTTAGAATTCACTCGATCTTTGGAACAAAACTGCATTAAAATAATTTGACTTCCGACTCATCTAAGAAAGATATTAAGAGATATTCTTCGATTAATAGAAAATATAAGGCAAACATTAAATACCAACCTTGAAATAAATGGCCATATCTTTGTCTCAAATTGGCCCATTTCAATTATAAAGGTGTTTTTGGAATTCACTCAATCTTTGGAACAAAACTGCGTTAAAATAATTTGACTTCCGACTCATCTAAGAAAGATATTAAGAGATATTCTTCGATTAATAGAAAATATAAGGCAAACATTAAATAGGGTCAACCTTGAAATAAATGGCCATATCTTCGTCTCAAATTGCCCCATTTCAATTATAAAGGTGTTTTTAGAATTCACTAGATCTTTGGAACAAAACTGCATTAAAATAATTTGACTTCCGACTCATCTAAGAAAGATATTAAGGGATATTGTTGATTAACAGAAAATATATGGAAAACATTAAATATGGTCTACCTTGAAATAAATGGCCATATCTTCGTCAAAAATTGCCCCATTTCAATTATAAAGGTGTTTTTAGAATTCGCTCGATCTTTGGAACAAAACTGCATTAAAATAATTTGACTTCCAACTCATCTAAGAAGGATATTAAGGGATATTCTTCGATAAATAGAAAATATATGGAAAGCATTAAATATGGTCTACCTTGAAATAAATGGCCATATCTTCGTCAAAAATTGCCCGATTTCAATTATAAAGGTGTTTTTAGAATTCACTCGATCTTTGGAACAAAACTGCATTAAAATAATTTGACTTCCGACTCATCTAAGAAAGATATTAAGAGATATTCTTCGATTAATAGAAAATATAAGGCAAACATTAAATACCAACCTTGAAATAAATGGCCATATCTTTGTCTCAAATTGGCCCATTTCAATTATAAAGGTGTTTTTAGAATTCACTCAATCTTTGGAGCAAAACTGCATTAAAATAATTTGACTTCCGACTCATCTAAGAAAGATAGTAAGGGATATTCTTCGATTAATAGAAAATATAAGCCAAACATTAAATAGGGTCAACCTTGAAATAATTGGCCATATCTTTGTCTCAAATTGCCCCACTTCAATTATAGAGGTGTCCTTAGAATTCACTCGATCTTTGGAACAAAACTGCATTAAAATAATTTGACTTCCGACTCATCTAAGAAAGATAGTAAGGGATATTCTTCGATTAGTAGAAAATATAAGCCAAACATTAAATAGGGTCAACCTTGAAATAATTGGCCATATCTTTGTCTCAAATTGCCTTATTTCAATCATAGAGGTGTTTTTAGAATTCACTTAATCTTTGAAACAAAACTGCATTAAAATAATTTGACTTCCGACTTATCTAAGAAAGATATTAAGGGATATTGTTGATTAACAGAAAATATATGGAAAGCATTAAATAGGGTCTACCTTGAAATAAATGGCCATATCTTCGTCAAAAATTGCCCCATTTCAATTATAAAGGTGTTTTTAGAATTCACTCGATCTTTGGAACAAAACTGCATTAAAATAATTTGACTTCCGACTCATCTAAGAAAGATATTAAGAGATATTCTTCGATTAATAGAAAATATAAGGCAAACATTAAATACCAACCTTGAAATAAATGGCCATATCTTTGTCTCAAATTGGCCCATTTCAATTATAAAGGTGTTTTTGGAATTCACTCAATCTTTGGAACAAAACTGCGTTAAAATAATTTGACTTCCGACTCATCTAAGAAAGATATTAAGAGATATTCTTCGATTAATAGAAAATATAAGGCAAACATTAAATAGGGTCAACCTTGAAATAAATGGCCATATCTTCGTCTCAAATTGCCCCATTTCAATTATAAAGGTGTTTTTAGAATTCACTAGATCTTTGGAACAAAACTGCATTAAAATAATTTGACTTCCGACTCATCTAAGAAAGATATTAAGGGATATTGTTGATTAACAGAAAATATATGGAAAACATTAAATAGGGTCTACCTTGAAATAAATGGCCATATCTTCGTCAAAAATTGCCCCATTTCAATTATAAAGGTGTTTTTAGAATTCGCTCGATCTTTGGAACAAAACTGCATTAAAATAATTTGACTTCCAACTCATCTAAGAAGGATATTAAGGGATATTCTTCGATAAATAGAAAATATATGGAAAGCATTAAATATGGTCTACCTTGAAATAAATGGCCATATCTTCGTCAAAAATTGCCCCATTTCAATTATAAAGGTGTTTTTAGAATTCACTCGATCTTTGGAACAAAACTGCATTAAAATAATTTGACTTCCGACTCATCTAAGAAAGATATTAAGAGATATTCTTCGATTAATAGAAAATATAAGGCAAACATTAAATACCAACCTTGAAATAAATGGCCATATCTTTGTCTCAAATTGCCCCATTTCAATTATAAAGGTGTTTTTAGAATTCACTCAATCTTTGGAACAAAACTGCATTAAAATAATTTGACTTCCGACTCATCTAAGAAAGATATTAAGGGGATATTCTTCGATTAATAGAAAATATAAGGCAAACATTAAATAGGGTCAACCTTGAAATAAATGGCCATATCTTCGTCAAAAATTGCCCCATTTCAATTATAAAGGTGTTTTTAGAATTCACTCGATCTTTGGAACAAAACTGCATTAAAATAATTTGACTTCCGACTCATCTAAGAAAGATATTAAGGGATATTCTTCGATTAGTAGAAAATATAAGCCAAACATTAAATAGGGTCAACCTTGAAATAATTGCCCATATCTGTGTCTCAAATTGCCCCATTTCAATCATAGAGGTGTTTTTAGAATTCGCTTAATCTTTGAAACAAAACTGCATTAAAATAATTTGACTTCCGACTCATCTAAGAAAGATATTAAGGGATATTGTTGATTAACAGAAAATATATGGAAAGCATTAAATAGGGTCTACCTTGAAATAAATGGCCATATCTTCGTCAAAAATTGCCCCATTTCAATTATAAAGGTGTTTTTAGAATTCACTTGATCTTTGAAACAAAACTGCATTAAAATAATTTGACTTCCGACTCATCTAAGAAAGATATTAAGGGATATTCTTTGATAAATAGAAAATATATGGAAAGCATTAAATAGGGTCTACCTTGAAATAAATGGCCATATCTTTGTCTCAAATTGGCCCATTTCAATTATAAAGGTGTTTTTAGAATTCACTCAATCTTTGGAACAAAACTGCATTAAAATAATTTGACTTCCGACTCATCTAAGAAAGATATTAAGAGATATTCTTCGATTAATAGAAAATATAAGGCAAACATTAAATAGGGTCAACCTTGAAATAAATGGCCATATCTTCGTCTCAAATTGCCCCATTTCAATTATAGAGGTGCTTTTAGAATTCACTAGATCTTTGGAACAAAACTGCATTAAAATAATTTGACTTCCGACTCATCTAAGAAAGATATTAAGGGATATTGTTGATTAACAGAAAATATATGCCAAACATTAAATAGGGTCAACCTTGAAATAATTGGCCATATCTTTGTCTCAAATTGCCCCACTTCAATTATAGAGGTGTCCTTAGAATTCACTCGATCTTTGGAACAAAACTGCATTAAAATAATTTGACTTCCGACTCATCTAAGAAAGATATTAAGGGATATTCTTCGATTAACAGAAAATATATGGAAAGCATTAAATAGGGTCTACCTTGAAATAAATGGCCATATCTTCGTCAAAAATTGCCCCATTTCAATTATAAAGGTGTTTTTAGAATTCACTCGATCTTTGGAACAAAACTGCATTAAAATAATTTGACTTCCGACTCATCTAAGAAGGATATTAAGGGATATTCTTCGATAAATAGAAAATATATGGAAAGCATTAAATAGGGTCTACCTTGAAATAAATGGCCATATCTTCGTCAAAAATTGCCCCATTTCAATTATAAAGGTGTTTTTAGAATTCACTCGATCTTTGGAACAAAACTGCATTAAAATAATTTGACTTCCGACTCATCTAAGAAAGATATTAAGGGATATTCTTCGATTAATAGAAAATATAAGGAAAACATTAAATACGGTCTACCTTGAAATAAATGGCCATATCTTCGTCAAAAATTGCCCCATTTCAATTATAAAGGTGTTTTTAGAATTCACTCGATCTTTGGAACAAAACTGCATTAAAATAATTTGACTTCCGACTCATCTAAGAAAGATATTAAGGGATATTCTTCGATAAATAGAAAATATATGGAAAGCATTAAATAGGGTCTACCTTGAAATAAATGGCCATATCTTCGTCCAAAATTGCCCCATTTCAATTATAAAGGTGTTTTTAGAATTCACTCGATCTTTGGAACAAAACTGCATTAAAATAATTTGACTTCCGACTCATCTAAGAAAGATATTAAGGGATATTCTTCGATAAATAGAAAATATATGGAAAGCATTAAATAGGGTCTACCTTGAAATAAATGGCCATATCTTCGTCAAAAATTGCCCCATTTCAATTATAAAGGTGTTTTTAGAATTCGCTCGATCTTTGAAACAAAACTGCATTAAAATAATTTGACTTCCGACTCATCTAAGAAAGATATTAAGGGATATTCTTCGATTAATAGAAAATATAATGGAAAGCATTAAATAGGGTCAACCTTGAAATAAATGGCCATATCTTTGTCTCAAATTGCCCCATTTCAATTATAGAGGTGTTTTTAGAATTCACTCAATCTTTGGAAACAAAACTGCATTAAAATAATTTGACTTTCGACTCATCTAAGAAAGATATTAAGGGATATTCTTCGATTAATAGAAAATATAAGGCAAAGCATTAAATAGGGTCAACCTTGAAATAAATGGCCATATCTTCGTCAAAAATTGCCCCATTTCAATTATAAAGGTGTTTTTAGAATTCAATCGATCTTTGGAACAAAACTGCATTAAAATAATTTGACTTCCGACTCATCTAAGAAAGATATTAAGAGATATTCTTCGATTAGTAGAAAATATAAGCCAAACATTAAATAGGGTCAACCTTGAAATAATTGGCCATATCTTTGTCTCAAATTGCCCCATTTCAATCATAGAGATGTTTTTAGAATTCACTCAATCTTTGGAACAAAACTGCATTAAAATAATTTGACTTCCGACTCATCTAAGAAAGATAGTAAGGGATATTTTTCGATTAACAAAAAATATATGGAAAGCATTAAATAGGGTCTACCTTGAAATAAATGGCCATATCTTCGTCAAAAATTGCCCCATTTCAATTATAAAGGTGTTTTTGGAATTCACTCGATCTTTGGAACAAAACTGCATTAAAATAATTTGACTTCCGACTCATCTAAGAAAGATATTAAGGGATATTGTTGATTAACAGAAAATATATGGAAAGCATTAAATAGGGTCAACCTTGAAATAATTGGCCATATCTTCGTCCAAAATTGCCGCATTTCAATCATAAAGGTGTTTTTAGAATTCACTCAATCTTTGAAACAAAACTGCATTAAAATAATTTGACTTCCGACTCATCTAAGAAAGATATTAAGGGATATTCTTCGATAAATAGAAAATATATGGAAAGCATTAAATAGGGTCTACCTTGAAATAAATGGCCATATCTTCGTCAAAAATTGCCCCATTTCAATTATAAAGGTGTTTTTAGAATTCACTCGATCTTTGAAACAAAACTGCATTAAAATAATTTGACTTCCGACTCATCTAAGAAAGATATTAAGAGATATTCTTCGATTAGTAGAAAATATAAGCCAAACATTAAATAGGGTCAACCTTGAAATAAATGGCCATATCTTCGTCTCAAATTGCCCCATTTCAATTATAGAGGTGTTTTTAGAATTCACTCAATCTTTGGAACAAAACTGCATTAAGATAATTGGACTTCAGACTCATCTAAAAAAGATATTAAGAGATATTGTTCGATTAATAGAAAATATATGGAAAGCATTAAATAGGGTCAACCTTGAAATAAATTGCCATATCTTCGTCAAAAATGGCCCCATTTCAATTATAAAGGTGTTTTTAGAATTCGGTCGATCTTTGGAACAAAACTGCATTAAAATAATTTGACTTCCGACTCATCTAAGAAAGATATTAAGGGATATTCGATAAATAGAAAATATATGGAAAGGGTCAACCTTGAAATAAATAGCCATATCTTCGTCAAAAATTGACCCATTTCAATTATAAAGGTGTTTTTAGAATTCGCTTAATCTTTGAAACAAAACTGCATTAAAATAATTTGACTTCCGACTCATCTAAGAAAGATATTAAGAGATATTCTTCGATTAATAGAAAATATAAGACAAACATTAAATAGGGTCAACCTTGAAATAAATGGCCATATCTTTGTCTCAAATTGCCCCATTTCAATTATAAAGGTGTTTTTAGAATTCACTCAATCTTTGGAACAAAACTGCATTAAAATAATTTGACTGCCGACTCATCTAAGAAAGATATTAAGGGATATTCTTTATTAACAGAAAATATATGGAAAGCATTAAATAGGGTCTACCTTGAAATAAATGGCCATATCTTCGTCAAAAATTGCCCCATTTCAATTATAAAGGTGTTTTTAGAATTCAATCGATCTTTGGAACAAAACTGCATTAAAATAATTTGACTTCCGACTCATCTAAGAAAGATATTAAGGGATATTCTTCGATTAAATAGAAAATATATGGAAAGCATTAAATAGGGTCTACCTTGAAATAAATGGCCATATCTTCGTCCAAAATTGCCCCATTTCAATTATAAAGGTGTTTTTAGAATTCACTCGATCTTTGGAACAAAACTGCATTAAAATAATTTGACTTCCGACTCATCTAAGAAAGATATTAAGGGATATTCTTCGATAAATACAAAATATATGGAAAGCATTAAATAGGGTCTACCTTGAAATAAATGGCCATATCTTCGTCAAAAATTGCCCCATTTCAATTATAAAGATGTTTTTGGAATTCGCTCGATCTTTGGAACAAAACTGCATTAAAATAATTTGACTATCGACTCATCTAAGAAAGATATTAAGAGATATTCTTCAATAAATAGAAAATATATGGAAAGCATTAAATAGGGTCTACCTTGAAATAAATGGCCATATCTTCGTCAAAAATTGCCCCATTTCAATTATAAAGGTGTTTTTAGAATTCACTTGATCTTTGGAACAAAACTGCGTTAAAATAATTTGACTTCCGACTCATCTAAGAAAGATATTAAGGGATATTCTTTGATTAACAGAAAATATATGGAAAGTATTAAATAGGGTCTACCTTGAAATAAATGGCCATATCTTCGTCAAAAATTGCCCCATTTCAATTATAAAGGTGTTTTTAGAATTCACTCGATCTTTGGAACAAAATTGCATTAAAATAATTTGACTTCCGACTCATCTAAGAAAGATATTAAGGGATATTCTTCGATTAATAGAAAATATAAGGCAAACATTAAATAGGGTCAACCTTGAAATAAATGGCCATATCTTCGTCAAAAATTGCCCCATTTCATTTATAAAGGTGTTTTAAGAATTCACTCGATCTTTGAAACAAAACTGCATTAAAATAATTTGACTTCCGACTCATCTAAGAAAGATATTAAGGGATATTCTTCGATTAATAGAAAATATAAGCCAAACATTAAATAGGGTCAACCTTGAAATAAATGGCCATATCTTCGTCAAAAATTACCCCATTTCAATAATAAAGGTGTTTTAAGAATTCACTCGATCTTTGGAACAAAACTGCATTAAAATAATTTGACTTCCGACTCATCTAAGAAAGATATTAAGGGATATTCTTTTATTAACAGAAAATATATGGAAAGTATTAAATAGGGTCAACCTTGAAATAAATGGCCATATCTTCGTCAAAAATTGCCCCATTTCAATTATAAAGATGTTTTTGGAATTCGCTCGATCTTTGGAACAAAACTGCATTAAAATAATTTGACTTCCGACTCATCTAAGAAAGATAGTAAGGGATATTCTTCGATTAGTAGAAAATATAAGCCAAACATTAAATAGGGTCAACCTTGAAATAAATGGCCATATCTTCGTCAAAAATTACCCAATTTCAGTTATAAAGGTGTTTTTGGAATTCACTTGATCTTTGGAACAAAATTGCATTAAAATAATTTGACTTCCGACTCATCTAAGAAAGATATTAAGAGATATTCTTCGATTAGTAGAAAATATAATCCAAACATTAAATAGGGTCAACCTTGAAATAATTGGCCATATCTTTGTCTCAAATTGCCCCATTTCAATCATAGAGATGTTTTTAGAATTCGCTGAATTTTTGGAACAAAACTGCATTAAAATAATTTGACTTCCGACTCATCTAAGAAAGATATTAAGAGATATTCTTCGATTAATAGAAAATATAAGGCAAACATTAAATAGGGTCAACCTTGAAATAAATGGCCATATCTTCGTCAAAAATTGCCCCATTTCAATTATAAAGGTGTTTTTAGAATTCAATCGATCTTTGAAACAAAATTGCATTAAAATAATTTGACTTCCAACTCATCTAAGAAAGATATTAAGGGATATTGTTCGATTAACAAAAAATATATGGAAAGCATTAAATAGGGTCTACCTCGAAATAAATGGCCATATCTTCGTCAAAAATTGCCCCATTTCAATTATAAAGATGTTTTTGGAATTCGCTCGATCTTTGGAACAAAACTGCATTAAAATAATTTGACTTCCAACTCATCTAAGAAGGATATTAAGGGATATTCTTCGATTAATAGAAAATATAATCCAAACATTAAATAGGGTCAACCTTGAAATAAATGGCCATATCTTTGTCTCAAATTGCCCCATTTCAATCAAAGAGATGTTTTTAGAATTCACTCAATCTTTGGAACAAAACTGCATTAAAATAATTTGACTTCCGACTCATCTAAGAAAGATATTAAGGGATATTCTTCGATAAATAGAAAATATATGGAAAGCATTAAATAGGGTCTACCTTGAAATAAATGGCCATATCTTCGTCAAAAATTGACCCATTTCAATTATGAAGGTGTTTTTAGAATTCAATCGATCTTTGGAACAAAACTGCATTAAAATAATTTTACTTCCGACTCATCTAAGAAAGATATTAAGAGATATTCTTCGATTAGTAGAAAATATAATCCAAACATTAAATAGGGTCAACCTTGAAATAAATGGCCATATCTTCGTCAAAAATTGCCCCATTTCAATTATAAAGGTGTTTTTGGAATTTGCTCGATCTTTGGAACAAAACTGCTTTAAAATATCTTGACTTCCGTTCATCTAAGAAAGATATTAAGGGATATTCTTCGAATTCTAAAAATATATGGAAAGCATTAAATAGGGTCTACCTTGAAATAAATGGCCATATCTTCGTCAAAAATTGCCCGATTTCAATTATAAAGGTGTTTTTAGAATTCACTCGATCTTTGGAACAAAACTGCATTAAAATAATTTGACTTCCGACTCATCTAAGAAAGATATTAAGAGATATTCTTCGATTAATAGAAAATATAAGGCAAACATTAAATAGGGTCAACCTTGAAATAAATGGCCATATCTTTGTCAAAAATTGCCCCATTTCAATTATAAAGGTGTTTTTAGAATTCTTTGGAACAAAACTGCATTAAAATATTTTGACTTCCGACTCATCTAAGAAAGATATTAAGGGATATTCTTCGATAAATAGAAAATATAAGCCAAACATTAAATAGGGTCAACCTTGAAATAATTGGCCATATCTTTGTCTTAAATTGCCCCATTTCAATCATAGAGGTGTTTTTAGAATTCACTCAATCTTTGGAACAAAACTGCATTAAAATAATTTGACTTCCGACTCATCTAAGAAAGATATTAAGAGATATTCTTCGATTAATAGAAAATATAAGGCAAACATTAAATAGGGTCTACCTTGAAATAAATGGCCATATCTTCGTCTAAAATTGCCCGATTTCAATTATAAAGGTGTTTTTAGAATTCACTCGATCTTTGGAACAAAACTGCATTAAAATAATTTGACTTCCGACTCATCTAAGAAAGATATTAAGGGATATTCTTTGATTAATAGAAAATATAAGGCAAACATTAAATAGGGTCAACCTTGAAATAAATGGCCATATCTTCGTCAAAAATTGCCCCATTTCAATTATAGAGGTGTTTTTAGAATTCACTAGATCTTTGGAACAAAACTGCATTAAAATAATTTGACTTCCGACACATCTAAGAAAGATAGTAAGGGATATTCTTCGATTAATAGAAAATATAAGCCAAACATTAAATAGGGTCAACCTTGAAATAATTGGCCATATCTTTGTCTCAAATTGCCCCATTTCAATTATAGAGGTGTTTTTAGAATTCACTTGATCTTTGGAACAAAACTGCATTAAAATAAATTGACTTCCGACTCATCTAAGAAAGATAGTAAGGGATATTCTTCGATTAGTAGAAAATATAAGCCAAACATTAAATAGGGTCAACCTTGAAATAAATGGCCATATCGTTGTCTCAAATTGGCCCATGTCAATTATAAAGGTGTTTTTAGAATTAAATCGATCTTTGAAAAAAAACTGCATTAAAATAATTTGACTTCCGACTCATCTAAGAAAGATATTAAGGGATATTCTTCGATAAATAGAAAATATATGGAAAGCATTAAATAGGGTCTACCTTGAAATAAATGGCCATATCTTCGTCAAAAATTGCCCCATTTCAATTATAAAGTTGTTTTTAGAATTAAATCGATCTTTGAAAAAAAACTGCATTAAAATAATTTGACTTCCGACTCATCTAAGAAAGATATTAAGGGATATTCTTCGATAAATAGAAAATATATGGAAAGCATTAAATAGGGTCTACCTTGAAACAAATGGCCATATCTTCGTCAAAAATTACCCGATTTCAATTATAAAGGTGTTTTTAGAATTCAATCGATCTTTGAAAAAAAACTGCATTAAAATAATTTGACGTCCGACTCATCTAAGAAAGATATTAAGAGATATTCTTCGATTAGTAGAAAATATAAGCCAAACATTAAATAGGGTCAACCTTGAAATAAATGGCCATATCTTTGTCTCAAATTGGCCCATGTCAATTATAAAGGTGTTTTTAGAATTCAATCGATCTTTGAAAAAAAACTGTTTTAAAATAATTTGACTTCCAACTCATCTAAGAAAGATATTAAGAGATATTCTTCGATTAGTAGAAAATATAATCCAAACATTAAATAGGGTCAACCTTGAAATAATTGGCCATATCTTTGTCTCAAATTGCCCCATTTCAATCATAGAGATGTTTTTAGAATTCACTCAATCTTTGGAACAAAACTGCATTAAAATAATTTGACTTCCGACTCATCTAAGAAAGATATTAAGGGATATTGTTGATTAACAGAAAATATATGGAAAGCATTAAATAGGGTCTACCTTGAAATAAATGGCCATATCTTCGTCCAAAATTGCCCCATTTCAATTATAAAGGTGTTTTTAGAATTCACTCAATCTTTGGAACAAAACTGCATTAAAATAATTTGACTTCCGACTCATCTAAGAAAGATATTAAGAGATATTCTTCAATAAATAGAAAATATATGGAAAGCATTAAATAGGGTCTACCTTGAAATAAATGGCCATATCTTCGTCAAAAATTGCCCCATTTCAATTATAAAGGTGTTTTTAGAATTCACTCAATCTTTGGAACAAAACTGCATTAAAATAATTTGACTTCCGACTCATATAAGAAAGATATTAAGGGATATTCTTCGATAAATAGAAAATATATGGAAAGCATTAAATACGGTCTACCTTGAAATAAATGGCCATATCTTCGTCAAAAATTGCCCCATTTCAATTATAAAGGTGTTTTAAGAATTCGCTTGATCTTTGGAACAAAACTGCATTAAAATAATTTGACTTCCGACTCATCTAAGAAAGATATTAAGGGATATTCTTCGATAAATAGAAAATATATGGAAAGCATTAAATAGGGTCTACCTCGAAATAAATGGCCATATCTTCGTCCAAAATTGCCCCATTTCAATCATAGAGGTGTTTTTAGAATTCACTCAATCTTTGGAACAAAACTGCATTAAAATAATTTGACTTTCGACTCATCTAAGAAAGATATTAAGAGATATTCTTCGATTAATAGAAATTATATGGAAACATTCCCTTGTTTCTCCATCGGATACAATGGCAGACTTCGACAAGGACTGTCGTCCAGTTCAATTACCTGAAGGTATCCTGTTCGTCATTATCACTTATTCCAATTTTAAAAGTGCATTCCGGAAAATAATTATGACTGCAGTCAGACTCACTGTTTGAACACATTTGACATTTCAGAGTAAATTGTCGCTACTTTTATACTATTTTCTTCAAATACACATATGTAAAATTATAACACAATATCTACGACGACGACACGACGACAGGTTTCAATTATTTTTTTTTTTTAACCAATCATGACGATCTTGGAACAAAACGGCCGTAGAAAGCCATCGATTCATGCCATGAATATTCGTCGATTGGTGAAAAAATAAGCAAAACATTAAATAGGGTCAACCTTGAAATAAATGGCCATATCTTCGTCAAAAATTGCCCCATTTCAATTATAAAGGTGTTTTTAGAATTCAATCGATCTTTGGAACAAAATTGCATTAAAATAATTTGACTTCCGACTCATCTAAGAAAGAAATTAAGAGATATTCTTCGATTAGTAGAAAATATAATCCAAACATTAAATAGGGTCAACCTTGAAATAATTGGCCATATCTTTGTCTCAAATTGCCCCATTTCAATCATAGAGATGTTTTTAGAATTCACTCAATCTTTGGAACAAAACTGCATTAAAATAATTTGACTTCCGACTCATCTAAGAAAGATAATAAGGGATATTGTTGATTAACAAAAAATATATGGAAAGCATTAAATAGGGTCTACCTCGAAATAAATGGCCATATCTTCGTCAAAAATTGCCCCATTTCAATTATAAAGATGTTTTTGGAATTCGCTCGATCTTTGGAACAAAACTGCATTAAAATAATTTGACTTCCAACTCATCTAAGAAGGATATTAAGGGATATTCTTCGATTAATAGAAAATATAATCCAAACATTAAATAGGGTCAACCTTGAAATAATTGGCCATATCTTTGTCTCAAATTGCCCCAATTCAATCATAGAGATGTTTTTAGAATTCACTCAATCTTTGGAACAAAACTGCATTAAAATAATTTGACTTCCGACTCATCTAAGAAAGATATTAAGGGATATTCTTCGATAAATAGAAAATATATGGAAAGCATTAAATAGGGTCTACCTTGAAATAAATGGCCATATCTTCGTCAAAAATTGACCCATTTCAATTATGAAGGTGTTTTTAGAATTCAATCGATCTTTGAAACAAAATTGCATTAAAATAATTTGACTTCCAACTCATCTAAGAAAGATATTAAGAGATTTTCTTCGATTAGTAGAAAATATAATCCAAACATTAAATAGGGTCAACCTTGAAATAATTGGCCATATCTTTGTCTCAAATTGCCCCATTTCAATCATAGAGATGTTTTTAGAATTCACTCAATCTTTGGAACAAAACTGCATTAAAATAATTTGACTTCCGACTCATCTAAGAAAGATATTAAGGGATATTGTTGATTAACAAAAAATATATGGAAAGCATTAAATAGGGTCTACCTCGAAATAAATGGCCATATCTTCGTCAAAAATTGCCCCATTTCAATTATAAAGATGTTTTTGGAATTCGGTCGATCTTTGGAACAAAACTGCATTAAAATAATTTGACTTCCAACTCATCTAAGAAAGATATTAAGAGATATTCTTCAATAAATAGAAAATATATGGAAAGCATTAAATAGGGTCTACCTTGAAATAAATGGCCATATCTTCGTCAAAAATTGCCCCATTTCAATTATAAAGGTGTTTTTAGAATTCACTCAATCTTTGGAACAAAACTGCATTAAAATAATTTGACTTCCGACTCATCTAAGAAAGATATTAAGGGATATTCTTCGATAAATAGAAAATATATGGAAAGCATTAAATACGGTCTACCTTGAAATAAATGGCCATATCTTCGTCAAAAATTGCCCCATTTCAATTATAAAGGTGTTTTAAGAATTCACTCGATCTTTGGAACAACACTGCATTAAAATAATTTGACTTCCGACTCATCTAAGAAAGATATTAAGGGATATTCTTCGATAAATAGAAAATATATGGAAAGCATTAAATAGGGTCTACCTCGAAATAAATGGCCATATCTTCGTCCAAAATTGCCCCATTTCAATTATAAAGGTGTTTTTAGAATTCACTCGATCGTTGGAACAAAACTGCATTAAAATAATTTGACTTCCGACTCATCTAAGAAAGATATTAAGGGATATTCTTCGATAAATAGAAAATATATGGAAAGCATTAAATATGGTCTACCTTGAAATAAATGGCCATATCTTCGTCAAAAATTGCCCCATTTCAATTATAAAGGTGTTTTTAGAATTCACTCGATCTTTGGAACAAAACTGCGTTAAAATAATTTGACTTCCAACTCATCTAAGAAGGATATTAAGGGATATTCTTCGATTAATAGAAAATATAATCCAAACATTAAATAGGGTCAACCTTGAAATAATTGGCCATATCTTTGTCTCAAATTGCCCCATTTCAATCATAGAGATGTTTTTAGAATTCACTCAATCTTTGGAACAAAACTGCATTAAAATAATTTGACTTTCGACTCATCTAAGAAAGATATTAAGAGATATTCTTCGATTAATAGAAAATATAAGGCAAACATTAAATAGGGTCAACCTTGAAATAAATGGCCATATCTTCGTCAAAAATTGCCCCATTTCAATTATAAAGGTGTTTTTAGAATTCACTCGATCTTTGGAACAAAATTGCATTAAAATAATTTGACTTCCGACTCATCTAAGAAAGATATTAAGAGATATTCTTCGATTAGTAGAAAATATAATCCAAACATTAAATAGGGTCAACCTTGAAATAATTGGCCATATCTTTGTCTCAAATTGCCCCATTTCAATCATAGAGATGTTTTTAGAATTCACTCAATCTTTGGAACAAAACTGCATTAAAATAATTTGACTTCCGACTCATCTAAGAAAGATAATAAGGGATATTGTTGATTAACAAAAAATATATGGAAAGCATTAAATAGGGTCTACCTCGAAATAAATGGCCATATCTTCGTCAAAAATTGCCCCATTTCAATTATAAAGATGTTTTTGGAATTCGCTCGATCTTTGGAAGAAAACTGCATTAAAATAATTTGACTTCCAACTCATCTAAGAAGGATATTAAGGGATATTCTTCGATTAATAGAAAATATAATCCAAACATTAAATAGGGTCAACCTTGAAATAATTGGCCATATCTTTGTCTCAAATTGCCCCAATTCAATCATAGAGATGTTTTTAGAATTCACTCAATCTTTGGAACAAAACTGCATTAAAATAATTTGACTTCCGACTCATCTAAGAAAGATATTAAGGGATATTCTTCGATAAATAGAAAATATATGGAAAGCATTAAATAGGGTCTACCTTGAAATAAATGGCCATATCTTCGTCAAAAAGTGACCCATTTCAATTATGAAGGTGTTTTTAGAATTCAATCGATCTTTGAAACAAAATTGCATTAAAATAATTTGACTTCCAACTCATCTAAGAAAGATATTAAGAGATTTTCTTCGATTAGTAGAAAATATAATCCAAACATTAAATAGGGTCAACCTTGAAATAATTGGCCATATCTTTGTCTCAAATTGCCCCATTTCAATCATAGAGATGTTTTTAGAATTCACTCAATCTTTGAAACAAAACTGCATTAAAATAATTTGACTTCCGACTCATCTAAGAAAGATATTAAGGGATATTGTTGATTAACAAAAAATATATGGAAAGCATTAAATAGGGTCTACCTCGAAATAAATGGCCATATCTTCGTCAAAAATTGCCCCATTTCAATTATAAAGATGTTTTTGGAATTCGGTCGATCTTTGGAACAAAACTGCATTAAAATAATTTGACTTCCAACTCATCTAAGAAGGATATTAAGGGATATTCTTCGATAAATAGAAAATATATGGAAAGCATTAAATAGGGTGTACCATGAAATAAATGGCCATATCTTCGTCAAAAATTGACCCATTTCAATTATGAAAATGTTTTTAGAATTCAATCGATCTTTGGAACAAAACTGCATTAAAATAATTTGACTTCCGACTCATCTAAGTAAGATATTAAGAGATATTCTTCGATTAATAGAAAATATAAGCCAAACATTAAATAGGGTCAACCTTGAAATAAATGGCCATATCTTTGTCTCAAATTGGCCCATTTCAATTATAAAGGTGTTTTTAGAATTCACTCAATCTTTGGAACAAAACTGCATTAAAATAATTTGACTTCCGACTCATCTAAGAAAGATATTAAGAGATATTCTTCGATTAATAGAAAATATAAGGCAAACATTAAATAGGGTCAACCTTGAAATAAATGGCCATATCTTCGTCAAAAATTGCCCCATTTCAATTATAAAGGTGTTTTTGGAATTTGCTCGATCTTTGGAACAAAACTGCGTTAAAATAATTTGACTTCCGTTCATTTAAGAAAGATATTAAGGGATATTCTTCGAATTCTAAAAAATATATGGAAAGCATTAAATAGGGTCTACCTTGAAATAAATGGCCATATCTTCGTCAAAAATTGCCCGATTTCAATTATAAAGGTGTTTTTAGAATTCAATCGATCTTTGAAAAAAAAACTGCATTAAAATAATTTGACTTCCGACTCATCTAAGAAAGATATTAAGAGATATTCTTCGATTAGTAGAAAATATAAGCCAAACATTAAATAGGGTCAACCTTGAAATAATTGGCCATATCTTTGTCTTAAATTGCCCCATTTCAATCATAGAGGTGTTTTTAGAATTCACTCAATCTTTGGAACAAAACTGCATTAAAATAATTTGACTTCCGACTCATCTAAGAAAGATATTAAGGGATATTGTTGATTAACAGAAAATATATGGAAAGCATTAAATAGGGTCTACCTTGAAATAAATGGCCATATCTTCGTCCAAAATTGCCCCATTTCAATTATAAAGGTGTTTTTAGAATTCACTCAATCTTTGGAACAAAACTGCATTAAAATAATTTGACTTCCAACTCATCTAAGAAAGATATTAAGAGATATTCTTCGATTAATAGAAAATTTAAGGCAAACATTAAATACCAACCTTGAAATAAATGGCCATATCTTTGTCTCAAATTGGCCCATTTCAATTATAAAGGTGTTTTTAGAATTCACTCAATCTTTGGAACAAAACTGCATTAAAATAATTTGACTTCCGACTCATCTAAGAAAGATATTAAGAGATATTCTTCGATTAATAGAAAATATAAGGCAAACATTAAATAGGGTCAACCTTGAAATAAATGGCCATATCTTCGTCAAAAATTGCCCCATTTCAATTATAAAGGTGTTTTTGGAATTCACTCGATCTTTGGAACAAAACTGCATTAAAATAATTTGACTTCCGACTCATCTAAGAAAGATATTAAGGGATATTCTTTGATAAATAGAAAATATATGGAAAGCATTAAATAGGGTCTACCTTGAAATAAATGGCCATATCTTCGTCAAAATTGCTTCATTTCAATTATAAAGGTGTTTTTAGAATTCAATCGATCTTTGAAACAAAACTGCATTAAAATAATTTGACTTCCGACTCATCTAAGAAAGATATTAAGAGATATTCTTCGATTAGTAGAAAATATAAGCCAAACATTAAATAGGGTCAACCTTGAAATAAATGGCCATATCTTTGTCTCAAATTGCCCCATTTCAATTATAGAGGTGTTTTTAGAATTCACTAGATCTCTGGAACAAAACTGCATTAAAATAATTTGACTTCCGACTCATCTAAGAAAGATAGTAAGGGATATTCTTCGATTAATAGAAAATATAAGCCAAACATTAAATAGGGTCAACCTTGAAATAATTGGCCATATCTTTGTCTCAAATTGCCCGATTTCAATTATAGAGGTGTTTTTAGAATTCACTCGATCTTTGGAACAAAACTGCATTAAAATAATTTGACTTCCGACTCATCTAAGAAAGATAGTAAGGGATATTCTTCGATTAATAGAAAATATAAGCCAAACATTAAATAGGGTCAACCTTGAAATAAATGGCCATATCTTCGTCCAAAATTGCCCCATTTCAATAATAAAGGTGTTTTTAGAATTCACTCGATCTTTGGAACAAAACTGCATTAAAATAATTTGACTTCCGACTCATCTAAGAAAGATATTAAGGGATATTCTTCGATAAATAGAAAATATATGGAAAGCATTAAATAGGGTCTACCTTGAAATAAATGGCCATATCTTCGTCAAAAATTGCGCCATTTCAATTATAAAGATGTTTTTGGAATTCGCTTGACCTTTGGAACAAAACTGCATTAAAATAATTTGACTTCCGACTCATCTAAGAAAGATATTAAGGGATATTCTTCGATAAATAGAAAATATATGGAAAGCATTAAATAGGGTGTACCATGAAATAAATGGCCATATCTTCGTCAAAAATTGCCCCATTTCAATTATGAAGGTGTTTTTAGAATTCAATCGATCTTTGAAACAAAACTGCATTAAAATAATTTGACTTCCGACTCATCTAAGAAAGATATTAAGAGATATTCTTCGATTAATAGAAAATATAAGACAAACATTAAATAGGGTCAACCTTGAAATAAATGGCCATATCTTTGTCTCAAATTGGCCCGTTTCAATTATAAAGGTGTTTTTAGAATTCACTCAATCTTTGGAACAAAACTGCATTAAAATAATTTGACTTCCGACTCATCTAAGAAAGATATTAAGAGATATTCTTCGATTAATAGAAAATATAAGGCAAACATTAAATAGGGTCAACCTTGAAATAAATGGCCATATCTTTGTCTCAAATTGGCCCATTTCAATTATAAAGGTGTTTTTAGAATTCACTCGATCTTTGAAACAAAACTGCTTTAAAATAATTTGACTTCCGACTCATCTAAGAAAGATATTAAGAGATATTCTTCGATAAATAGAAAATATATGGAAAGCATTAAATAGGGTCAACCTTGAAATAAATGGCCATATCTTCGTAAAAAATTGCCCCATTTCAATTATAACGGTGTTTTTAGAATTCACTCGATCTTTGAAACAAAACTGCATTAAAATAATTTGACTTCCGACTCATCTAAGAAAGATATTAAGAGATATTCTTCGATTAATAGAAAATATAAGGCAAACATTAAATAGGGTCAACCTTGAAATAAATGGCCATATCTTCGTCAAAAATTGCCCGATTTCAATTATAAAGGTGTTTTTGGAATTCAATCGATCTTTGGAACAAAACTGCATTAAAATAAATCGACTTCCGACTCATCTAAGAAAGATATTAAGGGATATTGTTGATTAACAGAAAATATATGGAAAGCATTAAATAGGGTCTACCTTGAAATAAATGGCCATATCTTCGTCAAAAATTGCCCCATTTCAATTATAAAGATGTTTTTAGAATTCACTCAATCTTTGGAACAAAACTGCATTAAAATAATTTGACTTCTAACTCATCTAAGAAGGATATTAAGGGATATTCTTCGATAAATAGAAAATATATGGAAAGCATTAAATAGGGTGTACCATGAAATAAATGGCCATATCTTCGTCAAAAATTGCCCCATTTCAATTATGAAGGTGTTTTTAGAATTCACTCGATCTTTGAAACAAAACTGCATTAAAATAATTTGACTTCCGACTCATCTAAGAAAGATATTAAGAGATATTCTTCGATTAATAGAAAATATAAGACAAACATTAAATAGGGTCAACCTTGAAATAAATGGCCAAATCTTTGTCTCAAATTGGCCCATTTCAAATATAAAGGTGTTTTTAGAATTCACTCAATCTTTGGAACAAAACTGCATTTAAATAATTTGACTTCCGACTCATCTAAGAAAGATATTAAGGGATATTGTTGATTAACAGAAAATATATGGAAAGCATTAAATAGGGTCTACCTTGAAATAAATGGCCATATCTTCGTCCAAAACTGCCCCATTTCAATCGTAGAGGTGTTTTTGGAATTCGCTTGATCTTTGGAACAAAACTGCATTAAAACAATTTGACTTCCAACTCATCTAAGAAGGATATTAAGGGATATTCTTCGATTAATAGAAAAATATATGGAAAGCATTAAATAGGGTGTACCATGAAATAAATGGCCAAATCTTTGTCTCAAATTGGCCCATTTCAATTAAAAAGGTGTTTTTAGAATTCACTCAATCTTTGGAACAAAACTGCATTAAAATAATTTGACTTCCGACTCATCTAAGAAAGATATTAAGAGATATTCTTCGATTAGTAGAAAATATAAGCCAAACATTAAATAGGGTCAACCTTGAAATAAATGGCCATATCTTTGTCTCAAATTGCCCCATTTCAATTATAAAGGTGTTTTTAGAATTCACTTGATCTTTTGAAAGAAAACTGCATTAAAGTAACTTGACTTCCGACTCATCTAAGAAAGATATTAAGGGATATTGTTGATTAACAGAAAATATATGGAAAGCATTAAATAGGGTCTACCTTGAAATAAATGGCCATATCTTCGTCAAAAATTGCCCCATTTCAATTATAAAGATGTTTTTGGAATTCGCTCGATCTTTGGAACAAAACTGCATTAAAATAATTTGACTTCCAACTCATCTAAGAAGGATATTAAGGGATATTCTTCGATAAATAGAAAATATATGGAAAGCATTAAATAGGGTCAACCATGAAATAAATGGCCATATCTTCGTCAAAAATTGCCCCATTTCAATTATAAAGGTGTTTTTAGAATTCACTCGATCTTTGAAACAAAACTGCATTAAAATAATTTGACTTCCGACTCATCTAAGAAAGATATTAAGAGATATTCTTCGATTAATAGAAAATATAAGCCAAACATTAAATAGGGTCAACCTTGAAATAATTGGCCATATCTTTGTCTCAAATTGCGCCATTTCAATCAAAGAGGTGTTTTTAGAATTCACTCAATCTTTGGAACAAAACTGCATTAAAATAATTCGACTTCCGACTCATCTAAGAAAGATATTAAGGGATATTGTTGATTAACAGAAAATATATGGAAAGCATTAAATAGGGTCTACCTTGAAATAAATGGCCATATCTTCGTCAAAAATTGCCCCATTTCAATCATAAAGGTGTTTTTAAAATTCACTCGATTTTTGGAACAAAACTGCATTAAAATTATTTGACTTCCGACTCATCTAAGAAAGATATTAAGGGATATTCTTCGATAAATAGAAAATATATGATAAGCATTAAATAGTGTCTACCTTGAAATAAATGGCCATATCTTCGTAAAAAATTGCCCCATTTCAATTATAAAGATGTTCTTAGAATTCACTCGATCTTTGAAACAAAACTGCATTAAAATAATTTGACTTCCGACTCATCTAAGAAAGATATTAAGAGATATTCTTCGATTAATAGAAAATATAAGGCAAATATTAAATAGGGTCAACCTTGAAATAAATGGCCATATCTTCGTCAAAAATTGCCCGATTTCAATTATAAAGGTGTTTTTATAATTCGCTCGATCTTTGGAACAAAACTGTATCAAAATATTTTGACTTGCGATTCATCTAAGAAAGATATTAAGGGATATTATTGATTAACAGAAAATATATGGAAAGCATTAAATAGGGTCAACCTTGAAATAAATGGCCATATCTTCGTCAAAAATTGCCCCATTTCAATTATAAAGGTGTTTTTAGAATTCACTCGATCGTTGGAACAAAACTGCATTAAAATAATTTGACTTCCAACTCATCTAAGAAGGATATTAAGGTATATTCTTCGATAAATAGAAAATATATGGAAAGCATTAAATGGGGTCAACCTTGAAATAAATGGCCATATCTTTGTCTGTAATTGGCCCGTTTCAATTATAAAGGTGTTTTTAGAATTCACTCGATCTTTGGAACAAAACTGCATTAAAATAATTTGACTTCCGACTCATCTAAGAAAGATATTAAGAGACATTCTTCGATTAATAGAAATAATAAGCCAAACATTAAATAGGGTCAACCTTGAAATAAATGGCCATATCTTTGTCTTAAATTGCCCCCTTTCAATTATAAAGGTGTTTTTAGAATTCACTTGATCTTTGAAACAAAACTGCATTAATATAATTTGACTTCCGACTCATCTAAGAAGATATGTAAGGGATATTCTTCGATTACAGAAAAATATATGGCAAAAATTGAATAGGGTCAACCTTGAAATAAAATGGCCATATCTTTGTCGAAAAATTGCCATATTTCAAATATAAAAGGTGTTTTTAGAATTCACTCAATCTTTGGAACAAAACTGCATTAAAATAATTTGACTTCCGACTCATCTAAGAAAGATATTAAGAGATATTCTTCAATAAATAGAAAATATATGGAAAGCATGAAATAGGGTCAACCTTGAAATAATTGGCCATATCTTTGTCTTAAATTGCGCCATTTCAATCAAAGAGGTGTTTTTAGAATTTACTCAATCTTTGGAACAAAATCTGCATTAAATAATTTGACTTCCGACTCATCTAAGAAGATATGTAAGGGATATTCTTCGATTAATAGAAAATATAAGCCAAACATTAAATAGGGTCAACCTTGAAATAATTGGCCATATCTTTGTCTCAAATTGCCCCATTTCAATTATAAAGGTGTTTTTAGAATTCACTCGATCTTTGGAACAAAACTGCATTAAAATAATTTGACTTCCGACTCATCTAAGAAAGATAGTAAGGGATATTCTTCGATTAATAGAAAATATATGGAAAGCATTAAATAGGGTCAACCTTGAAATAAATGGCCATATCTTCGTCCAAAATTGCCCCATTTCAATTATAAAGGTGTTTTTAGAATTCACTCGATCGTTGGAACAAAACTGCATTAAAAAAATTTGACTTCCGACTCATCTAAGAAAGATATTAAGGGATATTCTTCGATAAATAGAAAATATATGGAAAGCATTAAATAGGGTCTACCTTGAAATAAATGGCCATATCTTCGTCAAAAATTGCCCCATTTCAATTATAAAGATGTTTTTGGAATTCGCTCGATCTTTGGAACAAAACTGCTTTAAAATAATTTGACTTCCGACTCATCTAAGAAGGATATTAAGGGATATTCTTCGATAAATAGAAAATATATGGAAAGCATTAAATAGGGTGTACCATGAAATAAATGGCCATATCTTCGTCAAAAATTGCCCCATTTCAATTATGAAGGTGTTTTTAGAATTCAATCGATCTTTGGAACAAAACTGCATCAAAATAATTTGACTTCCGACTCATCTAAGAAAGATATTAAGAGATATTCTTCGATTAATAGAAAATATAAGACAAACATTAAATAGGGTCAACCTTGAAATAAATGGCCATATCTTTGTCTCAAATTGGCCCATTTCAATTATAAAGGCGTTTTTAGAATTCACTCGATCTTTGGAACAAAACTGCATTAAAATAATTTGACTTCCGACTCATCTAAGAAAGATATTAAGAGATATTCTTCGATTAATAGAAAATATAAGGCAAACATTAAATAGGGTCAACCTTGAAATAAATGGCCATATCTTCGTCAAAAATTGCCCCATTTCAATTATAAAGGTGTTTTTGGAATTTGCTCGATCTTTGAAACAAAACTGCATTAAAATAATTTGACTTCCGTTCATCTAAGAAAGATATTAAGGGATATTATTGATTAACAGAAAATATATGGAAAGCATTAAATAGGGTCAACCTTGAAATAAATGGCCATATCTTCGTCCAAAATTGCCCCATTTCAATTATGAAGGTGTTTTTAGAATTCAATCGATCTTTGAAACAAAACTGCATTAAAATAATTTGACTTCCGACTCATCTAAGAAAGATATTAAGAGATATTCTTCGATTAATAGAAAATATAAGACAAACATTAAATAGGGTCAACCTTGAAATAAATGGCCATATCTTTGTCTCAAATTGGCCCATTTCAATTATAAAGGCGTTTTTAGAATTCACTCAATCTTTGGAACAAAACTGCATTAAAATAATTTGACTTCCGACTCATCTAAGAAAGATATTAAGAGATATTCTTCGATTAATAGAAAATATAAGGCAAACATTAAATAGGGTCAACCTTGAAATAAATGGCCATATCTTCGTCAAAAATTGCCCCATTTCAATTATAAAGGTGTTTTTAGAATTCAATCGATCTTTGAAACAAAACTGCATTAAAATAATTTGACTTCCGTTCATCTAAGAAAGATATTAAGGGATATTCTTCGAATTCTAGAAAATATATGGAAAGCATTAAATAGGGTCAACCTTGAAATAAATGGCCATATCTTCGTCCAAAATTACCCCATTTCAATTATAAAGGTGTTTTTAGAATTCACTCGATCTTTGGAACAAAACTGCATTAAAATTATTTGACTTCCGACTCATCTAAGAAAGATATTAAGGGATATTCTTCGATAAATAGAAAATATATGGAAAGCATTAAATAGGGTCTACCTTGAAATAAATGGCCATATCTTCGTAAAAAATTGCCCCATTTCAATTATAAAGGTGTTTTTAGAATTCACTCGATCTTTGAAACAAAACTGCATTAAAATAATTTGACTTCCGACTCATCTAAGAAAGATATTAAGGGATATTGTTGAATAACAGAAAATATATGGAAAGCATTAAATAGGGTCTACCTTGAAATAAATGGCCATATCTTCGTCAAAAATTGCCCCATTTCAATTATAAAGATGTTTTTGGAATTCGCTCGATCTTTGGAACAAAACTGCATTCAAATAATTTGACTTCCGACTCATCTAAGAAGGATATTAAGGGATATTCTTCGATAAATAGAAAATATATGGAAAGCATTAAATAGGGTGTACCATGAAATAAATGGCCATATCTTCGTCAAAAATTGCCCCATTTCATATATGAAGGTGTTTTTAGAATTCAATCGATCTTTAAAACAAAACTGCATTAAAATAATTTGACTTCCGACTCATCTAAGAAAGATATTAAGAGATATTCTTCGATTAAAAGAAAATATAAGCCAAACATTAAATAGGGTCAACCTTGAAATAAATGGCCATATCTTTGTCTCAAATTGGCCCATTTCAATTATGAAGGTGTTTTTAGAATTCACTCAATCTTTGGAACAAAACTGCATTAAAATAATTTGACTTCCGACTCATCTAAGAAAGATATTAAGAGATGTTCTTCGATTAGTAGAAAATATAAGCCAAACATTAAATAGGGTCAAAGTTGAAATAAATGGCCATATCTTTGTCTCAAATTGCCCCATTTCAATTATAAAGGTGTTTTTAGAATTCACTTGATCTTTTGAAAGAAAACTGCATTAAAATAATTTGACTTCCGACTCATCTAAGAAAGATATTAAGGGATATTCTTCGATTAATAGAAAATATAAGCCAAACATTAAATAGGGTCAACCTTGAAATAATTGGCCATATCTTTGTCTTAAATTGCGCCATTTCAATCAAAGAGGTGTTTTTAGAATTTACTCAATCTTTGGAACAAAACTGCATTAAAATAATTCGACTTCCGACTCATCTAAGAAAGATATTAAGGGATATTGTTGATTAACAGAAAATATATGGAAAGCATTAAATAGGGTCTACCTTGAAATAAATGGCCATATCTTCGTCAAAAATTGCCCCATTTCAATTATAAAGGTGTTTTTAGAATTCACTCGATCTTTGGAACAAAACTGCATTAAAATAATTTGACTTCCAACTCATCTAAGAAAGATATTAAGGGATATTCTTCGATAAATAGAAAATATATGGAAAGCATTAAATAGGGTCTACCTTGAAATAAATGGCCATATCTTCGTAAAAAATTGCCCCATTTCAATTATAAAGGTGTTTTTAGAATTCACTCGATCTTTTGAAAGAAAACTGCATTAAAATAATTTGACTTCCGACTCATCTAAGAAAGATATTAAGGGATAATCTTCGATAAATAGAAAATATATGGAAAGCATTAAATAGGGTCTACCTTGAAATAAATGGCCATATCTTTGTCTTAAATTGCGCCATTTCAATCAAAGAGGTGTTTTTAGAATTCACTCAATCTTTGGAACAAAACTGCATTAAAATAATTTGACTTCCGACTCATCTAAGAAAGATATTAAGGGATATTCTTGATTAACAGAAAATATATGGAAAGCATTAAATAGGGTCTACCTTGAAATAAATGGCCATATCTTCGTAAAAAATTGCCCCATTTCAATTATAAAGGTGTTTTTAGAATTCACTCGATCTTTTGAAAGAAAACTGCATTAAAATAATTTGACTTCCGACTCATCTAAGAAAGATATTAAGGGATATTCTTCGATTAATAGAAAATATAAGCCAAACATTAAATAGGGTCAACCTTGAAATAATTGGCCATATCTTTGTCTTAAATTGCGCCATTTCAATCAAAGAGGTGTTTTTAGAATTTACTCAATCTTTGGAACAAAACTGCATTAAAATAATTTGACTTCCGACTCATCTAAGAAAGATATTAAGAGATATTCTTCGATTAATAGAAAATTTAAGGCAAACATTAAATACCAACCTTGAAATAAATGGCCATATCTTTGTCTCAAATTGGCCCATTTCAATTATAAAGGTGTTTTTAGAATTCACTCAATCTTTGGAACAAAACTGCATTAAAATAATTTGACTTCCGACTCATCTAAGAAAGATATTAAGAGATGTTCTTCGATTAGTAGAAAATATAAGCCAAACATTAAATAGGGTCAACCTTGAAATAAATGGCCATATCTTTGTCTCAAATTGCCCCATTTCAATTATAAAGGTGTTTTTAGAATTCACTTGATCTTTTGAAAGAAAACTGCATTAAAATAATTTGACTTCCGACTCATCTAAGAAAGATATTAAGGGATATTCTTCGATTAATAGAAAATATAAGCCAAACATTAAATAGGGTCAACCTTGAAATAATTGGCCATATCTTTGTCTTAAATTGCGCCATTTCAATCAAAGAGGTGTTTTTAGAATTTACTCGATCTTTGGAACAAAACTGCATTAAAATAATTCGACTTCCGACTCATCTAAGAAAGATATTAAGGGATATTCTTTGATAAATAGAAAATATATGGAAAGCATTAAATAGGGTCTACCTTGAAATAAATGGCCATATCTTCGTCAAAAATTGCCCCATTTCAATTATAAAAGTGTTTTTAGAATTCACTCGATCTTTGGAACAAAACTGCATTAAAATAATTTGACTTCCGACTCATCTAAGAAAGACATTAAGGGATATTCTTCGATAAATAGAAAATATATGGAAAGCATTAAATAGGGTCTACCTTGAAATAAATGGCCATATCTTCGTAAAAAATTGCCCCATTTCAATTATAAAGGTGTTTTTAGAATTCACTCGATCTTTTGAAAGAAAACTGCATTAAAATAATTTGACTTCCGACTCATCTAAGAAAGATATTAAAGGATATTCTTCGATTAATAGAAAATATAAGCCAAACATTAAATAGGGTCAACCTTGAAATAATTGGCCATATCTTTGTCTTAAATTGCGCCATTTCAATCAAAGAAGTGTTTTTAGAATTTACTCAATCTTTGGAACAAAACTGCATTAAAATAATTCGACTTCCGACTCATCTAAGAAAGATATTAAGGGATATTGTTGATTAACAGAAAATATATGGAAAGCATTAAATAGGGTCTACCTTGAAATAAATGGCCATATCTTCGTCAAAAATTGCCCCATTTCAATTATAAAGGTGTTTTTAGAATTCACTCGATCTTTGGAACAAAACTGCATTAAAATAATTTGACTTCCAACTCATCTAAGAAAGATATTAAGGGATATTCTTCGATAAATAGAAAATATATGGAAAGCATTAAATAGGGTCTACCTTGAAATAAATGGCCATATCTTCGTAAAAAATTGCCCCATTTCAATTATAAAGGTGTTTTTAGAATTCACTCGATCTTTTGAAAGAAAACTGCATTAAAATAATTTGACTTCCGACTCATCTAAGAAAGATATTAAGGGATATTCTTCGATTAATAGAAAATATAAGCCAAACATTAAATAGGGTCAACCTTGAAATAATTGGCCATATCTTTGTCTTAAATTGCGCCATTTCAATCAAAAAGGTGTTTTTAGAATTTACTCAATCTTTGGAACAAAACTGCATTAAAATAATTTGACTTCCGACTCATCTAAGAAAGATATTAAGAGATATTCTTCGATTAATAGAAAATTTAAGGCAAACATTAAATACCAACCTTGAAATAAATGGCCATATCTTTGTCTCAAATTGGCCCATTTCAATTATAAAGGTGTTTTTAGAATTCACTCAATCTTTGGAACAAAACTGCATTAAAATAATTTGACTTCCGACTCATCTAAGAAAGATATTAAGAGATGTTCTTCGATTAGTAGAAAATATAAGCCAAACATTAAATAGGGTCAACCTTGAAATAAATGGCCATATCTTTGTCTCAAATTGCCCCATTTCAATTATAAAGGTGTTTTTAGAATTCACTTGATCTTTTGAAAGAAAACTGCATTAAAATAATTTGACTTCCGACTCATCTAAGAAAGATATTAAGGGATATTCTTCGATTAATAGAAAATATAAGCCAAACATTAAATAGGGTCAACCTTGAAATAATTGGCCATATCTTTGTCTTAAATTGCGCCATTTCAATCAAAGAGGTGTTTTTAGAATTTACTCGATCTTTGGAACAAAACTGCATTAAAATAATTCGACTTCCGACTCATCTAAGAAAGATATTAAGGGATATTGTTGATTAACAGAAAATATATGGAAAGCATTAAATAGGGTCTACCTTGAAATAAATGGCCATATCTTCGTCAAAAATTGCCCCATTTCAATTATAAAGGTGTTTTTAGAATTCACTCGATCTTTGGAACAAAACTGCATTAAAATAATTTGACTTCCAACTCATCTAAGAAAGATATTAAGGGATATTCTTCGATAAATAGAAAATATATGGAAAGCATTAAATAGGGTCTACCTTGAAATAAATGGCCATATCTTCGTAAAAAATTGCCCCATTTCAATTATAAAGGTGTTTTTAGAATTCACTCGATCTTTTGAAAGAAAACTGCATTAAAATAATTTGACTTCCGACTCATCTAAGAAAGATATTAAAGGATATTCTTCGATTAATAGAAAATATAAGCCAAACATTAAATAGGGTCAACCTTGAAATAATTGGCCATATCTTTGTCTTAAATTGCGCCATTTCAATCAAAGAGGTGTTTTTAGAATTTACTCAATCTTTGGAACAAAACTGCATTAAAATAATTCGACTTCCGACTCATCTAAGAAAGATATTAAGGGATATTGTTGATTAACAGAAAATATATGGAAAGCATTAAATAGGGTCTACCTTGAAATAAATGGCCATATCTTCGTCAAAAATTGCCCCATTTCAATTATAAAGGTGTTTTTAGAATTCACTCGATCTTTGGAACAAAACTGCATTAAAATAATTTGACTTCCAACTCATCTAAGAAAGATATTAAGGGATATTCTTCGATAAATAGAAAATATATGGAAAGCATTAAATAGGGTCTACCTTGAAATAAATGGCCATATCTTCGTAAAAAATTGCCCCATTTCAATTATAAAGGTGTTTTTAGAATTCACTCGATCTTTTGAAAGAAAACTGCGTTAAAATAATTTGACTTCCGACTCATCTAAGAAAGATATTAAGGGATATTCTTCGATTAATAGAAAATTTAAGGCAAACATTAAATACCAACCTTGAAATAAATGGCCATATCTTTGTCTCAAATTGGCCCATTTCAATTATAAAGGTGTTTTTGGAATTCACTCAATCTTTGGAACAAAACTGCGTTAAAATAATTTGACTTCCGACTCATCTAAGAAAGATATTAAGAGATATTCTTCGATTAATAGAAAATATAAGCAAACATTAAATAGGGTCAACCTTGAAATAAATGGGCCATATCTTCGTCAAAAATTGCCCCATTTCAATTATAAAAGTGTTTTTAAAATTCGCTCAATCTTTGGAACAAAACTGCATTAAAATAATTTGACTTCCGACTCATCTAAGAAAGATATTAAGAGATATTCTTCGATTAATAGAAAATATATGGAAAGCATTAAATAGGGTCTACCTTGAAATAAATGGCCATATCTTTGTCTTAAATTGCGCCATTTCAATCAAAGAGGTGTTTTTAGAATTTACTCAATCTTTGGAACAAAACTACATTAAAATAATTTGACTTCCGACTCATGTAAGAAAGATATTAAGAGATATTCTTCGATTAATAGAAAATATAAGGCAAACATTAAATACCAACCTTGAAATAAATGGCCATATCTTTGTCTCAAATTGGCCCATTTCAATTATAAAGGTGTTTTTAGAATTCACTCAATCTTTGGAACAAAACTGCATTAAAATAATTTGACTTCCGACTCATCTAAGAAAGATATTAAGAGATATTCTTCGATTAATAGAAAATATAAAGCAAACATTAAATAGGGTCAACCTTGAAATAAATGGCCATATCTTCGTCAAAAATTGCCCCATTTCAATTATAAAGGTGTTTTTGGAATTCACTCGATCTTTGGAACAAAACTGCATTAAAAAAATTTGACTTCCGACTCATCTAAGAAAGATATTAAGAGATATTCTTCGATTAATAGAAAATATATGGAAAGCATTAAATAGGGTCTACCTTGAAATAAATGGCCATATCTTCGTCAAAAATTGCCCCATTTCAATTATAAAGGTGTTTTTAGAATTCAATCGATCTTTGAAACAAAACTGCATTAAAATAATTTGACTTCCGACTCATCTAAGAAAGATATTAAGAGATATTCTTCGATTAGTAGAAAATATAAGCCAAACATTAAATAGGGTCAACCTTGAAATAAATGGCCATATCTTTGTCTCAAATTGCCCCATTTCAATTATAGAGGTGTTTTTAGAATTCACTAGATCTCTGGAACAAAACTGCATTAAAATAATTTGACTTCCGACTCATCTAAGAAAGATAGTAAGGGATATTCTTCGATTAATAGAAAATATAAGCCAAACATTAAATAGGGTCAACCTTGAAATAATTGGCCATATCTTTGTCTTAAATTGCGCCATTTCAATCAAAGAGGTGTTTTTAGAATTTACTCAATCTTTGGAACAAAACTGCATTAAAATAATTTGACTTCCGACTCATCTAAGAAAGATAGTAAGGGATATTCTTCGATTAATAGAAAATATAAGCCAAACATTAAATAGGGTCAACCTTGAAATAATTGGCCATATCTTTGTCTCAAATTGCCCCATTTCAATTATAAAGGTGTTTTTAGAATTCACTCGATCTTTGAAACAAAACTGCATTAAAATAATTTGACTCCCGGCTCATCTAAGAAAGATAGTAAGGGATATTCTTCGATTAATAGAAAATATAAGCCAAACATTAAATAGGGTCAACCTTGAAATAAATGGCCATATCTTCGTCAAAAATTGCCCCATTTCAATTATAAAGGTGTTTTTAGAATTCACTCAATCTTTGGAACAAAATTGCATTAAAATAATTTGACTTCCGACTCATCTAAGAAAGATATTAAGGGATATTCTTCGATTAATAGAAAATATATGGAAAGCATAAATAGGGTCTACCTTGAAATAAATGGCCATATCTCGTCAAAAATGCCCCATTTCAATTATAAAGATGTTTTTGGAATTCGCTCGATCTTTGGAACAAAACTGCATTAAAATAATTTGACTTCCGACTCATCTAAGAAGGATATTAAGGGATATTCTTCGATAAATAGAAAATATATGGAAAGCATTAAATAGGGTGTACCATGAAATAAATGGCCATATCTTCGTCAAAAATTGCCCCATTTCAATTATGAAGGTGTTTTTAGAATTCAATCGATCTTTGAAACAAAACTGCATTAAAATAATTTGACTTCCGACTCATCTAAGAAAGATATTAAGAGATATTCTTCGATTAATAGAAACAATAAGACAAACATTAAATAGGGTCAACCTTGAAATAAATGGCCATATCTTTGTCTCAAATTGGCCCATTTCAATTATAAAGGCGTTTTTAAAATTCACTCAATCTTTGGAACAAAACTGCATTAAAATAATTTGACTTCCGACTCATCTAAGAAAGATATTAAGAGATATTCTTCGATTAATAGAAAATATAAGGCAAACATTAAATAGGGTCAACCTTGAAATAAATGGCCATATCTTCGTCAAAAATTGCCCCATTTCAATTATAAAGGTGTTTTTGGAATTTGCTCGATCTTTGAAACAAAACTGCATTAAAATAATTTGACTTCCGTTCATCTAAGAAAGATATTAAGGGATATTCTTCGAATTCTAGAAAATATATGGAAAGCATTAAATAGGGTCAACCTTGAAATAAATGGCCATATCTTCGTCCAAAATTGCCCCATTTCAATTATAAAGGTGTTTTTAGAATTCACTCGATCTTTGGAATAAAACTGCATTAAAATAATTTGACTTCCGACTCATCTAAGAAAGATATTAAGGGATATTCTTCGATAAATAGAAAATATACGGAAAGCATTAAATAGGGTCTACCTTGAAATAAATGGCCATATCTTCGTAAAAAATTGCCCCATTTCAATTATAAAGGTGTTTTTAGAATTCACTCGATCTTTGAAACAAAACTGCATTAAAATAGTTTGACTTCCGACTCATCTAAGAAAGATATTAAGGGATATTGTTGAATAACAGAAAATATATGGAAAGCATTAAATAGGGTCTACCTTGAAATAAATGGCCATATCTTCGTCAAAAATTGCCCCATTTCAATTATAAAGATGTTTTTGGAATTCGCTCGATCTTTGGAACAAAACTGCATTAAAATAATTTGACTTCCGACTCATCTAAGAAAGATATTAAGAGATATTCTTCGATTAATAGAAAATATAAGCCAAACATTAAATACGGTCAACCTTGAAATAAATGGCCATATCTTTGTCTCAAATTGGCCCATTTCAATTATGAAGGTGTTTTTAGAATTCACTCAATCTTTGGAACAAAACTGCATTAAAATAATTTGACTTCCGACTCATCTAAGAAAGATATTAAGAGATGTTCTTCGATTAGTAGAAAATATAAGCCAAACATTAAATAGGGTCAACCTTGAAATAAATGGCCATATCTTCGTCCAAAATTGCCCCATTTCAATTATAAAGGTGTTTTTAGAATTCACTCGATCTTTGGAATAAAACTGCATTAAAATTATTTGACTTCCGACTCATCTAAGAAAGATATTAAGGGATATTCTTCGATAAATAGAAAATATACGGAAAGCATTAAATAGGGTCTACCTTGAAATAAATGGCCATATCTTCGTCAAAAATTGCCCCATTTCAATTATAAAGGTGTTTTTAGAATTCACTCGATCTTTGAAACAAAACTGCATTAAAATAGTTTGACTTCCGACTCATCTAAGAAAGATATTAAGGGATATTCTTCGATAAATAGAAAATATATGGAAAGCATTAAATAGGGTCTACCTTGAAATAAATGGCCATATCTTCGTAAAAAATTGCCCCATTTCAATTATAAAGGTGTTTTTAGAATTCACTCGATCTTTTGAAAGAAAACTGCATTAAAATAATTTGACTTCCGACTCATCTAAGAAAGATATTAAGGGATATTCTTCGATTAATAGAAAATATAAGCCAAACATTAAATAGGGTCAACCTTGAAATAATTGGCCATATCTTTGTCTTAAATTGCGCCATTTCAATCAAAGAGGTGTTTTTAGAATTTACTCAATCTTTGGAACAAAACTGCATTAAAATAATTCGACTTCCGACTCATCTAAGAAAGATATTAAGGGATATTGTTGATTAACAGAAAATATATGGAAAGCATTAAATAGGGTCTACCTTGAAATAAATGGCCATATCTTCGTCAAAAATTGCCCCATTTCAATTATAAAGGTGTTTTTAGAATTCACTCGATCTTTGGAACAAAACTGCATTAAAATAATTTGACTTCCAACTCATCTAAGAAAGATATTAAGGGATATTCTTCGATAAATAGAAAATATATGGAAAGCATTAAATAGGGTCTACCTTGAAATAAATGGCCATATCTTCGTAAAAAATTGCCCCATTTCAATTATAAAGGTGTTTTTAGAATTCACTCGATCTTTGAAACAAAACTGCATTAAAATAATTTGACTTCCGACTCATCTAAGAAAGATATTAAGAGATATTCTTCGATTAATAGAAAATATAAGGCAAACATTAAATAGGGTCAACCTTGAAATAAATGGCCATATCTTCGTCAAAAATAGCCCGATTTCAATTATAAAGGTGTTTTTATAATTCGCTCGATCTTTGGAACAAAACTGCATCAAAATATTTTGACTTGCGATTCATCTAAGAAAGATATTAAGGGATATTATTGATTAACAGAAAATATATGGAAAGCATTAAATAGGGTCAACCTTGAAATAAATGGCCATATCTTCGTCCAAAATTGCCCCATTTCAATTATAAAGGTGTTTTTAGAATTCACTCGATCTTTGAAAGAAAACTGCCTTAAAATAATTTGACTTCCGACTCATCTAAGAAAGATATTAAGGGATATTCTTCGATAAATAGAAAATATATGGAAAGCATTAAATAGGGTCTACCTTGAAATAAATGGCCATATCTTCGTCAAAAATTACCCCATTTCAATTATAAAGATGTTTTTGGAATTCGCTCGATCTTTGGAACAAAACTGCATTAAAATAATTTGACTTCCAACTCATCTAAGAAGGATATTAAGGGATATTCTTCGATAAATAGAAAATATATGGAAAGCATTAAATAGGGTCAACCTTGAAATAAATGGCCATATCTTTGTCTTAAATTGGCCCATTTCAATTATAAAGGTGTTTTTTAGAATTCAATTGATCTTTTGAAAGAAAACTGCATTAAATTAATTTGACTTCCGACTCATCTAAGAAAGATATTAAGGGATATTCTTCGATTAATAGAAAATATAAGCCAAACATTAAATAGGGTCAACCTTGAAATAATTGGCAATATCTTTGTCTCAAATTGGCCCATTTCAATTATAAAGGTGTTTTTGGAATTTGCTCGATCTTTGAAACAAAACTGCATTAAAATAATTTGACTTCCGTTCATCTAAGAAAGATATTAAGGGATATTCTTCGAATTCTAGAAAATATATGGAAAGCATTAAATAGGGTCTACCTTGAAATAAATGGCCATATCTTCGTCAAAAATTGCCCGATTTCAATTATAAAGGTGTTTTTAGAATTCAATCGATCTTTGAAAAAAACTGCATTAAAATAATTTGACTTGCGACTCATCTAAGAAAGATATTAAGAGATATTCTTCGATTAGTAGAAAATATAAGCCAAACATTAAATAGGGTCAACCTTGAAATAAATGGCCATATCTTTGTCTTAAATTGGCCCATTTCAATTATAAAGGTGTTTTTAGAATTCACTTGATCTTTTGAAAGAAAACTGCATTAAATTAATTTGACTTCCGACTCATCTAAGAAAGATATTAAGGGATATTCTTCGATTAATAGAAAATATAAGCCAAACATTAAATAGGGTCAACCTTGAAATAATTGGCCATATCTTTGTCTCAAATTGCCCCATTTCAATCATAGAGGTGTTTTTAGAATTCACTCAATCTTTGGAACAAAACTGCATTAAAATAATTTGACTTCCGACTCATCTAAGAAAGATATTAAGGGATATTGTTGATTAACAGAAAATATATGGAAAGCATTAAATAGGGTCTACCTTGAAATAAATGGCCATATCTTCGTAAAAAATTGCCCCATTTCAATTATATAGGTGTTTTTAGAATTCGCTCGATCATAAGAACAAAACTGCATTAAAATAATTTGACTTCCGACTTATCTAAGAAAGATATTAAGGGATATTCGTCGATTAATAGAAAATATATGGAAAGCATTAAATAGGGTCTACCTTGAAATAAATGGCCATATCTTCGTAAAAAATTGCCCCATTTCAATTATAAAGGTGTTTTTAGAATTCACTCAATCTTTGGAACAAAACTGCATTAAAATAATTTGACTTTCGACTCATCTAAGAAAGATATTAAGAGATATTCTTCGATTAATAGAAAATATAAGGCAAACATTAAATAGGGTCAACCTTGAAATAAATGGCCATATCTTTGTCTCAAATTGGCCCATTTCAATTATAAAGGTGTTTTTAGAATTCACTCAATCTTTGGAACAAAACTGCGTTAAAATAATTTGACTTTCGACTCATCTAAGAAAGATATTAAGAGATATTCTTCGATTAATAGAAATAATAAGCCAAACATTAAAGAGGGTCAACCTTGAAATAAATGGCCATATCTTTGTCTCAAATTGGCCCGTTTCAATTATAAAGGTGTTTTTAGAATTCACTCGATCTTTGGAACAAAACTGCATTAAAATAATTTGACTTCCGACTCATCTAAGAAAGATATTAAGGGATATTGTTGATTAACAGAAAATATATGGAAAGCATTAAATAGGGTCTACCTTGAAATAAATGGCCATATCTTCGTCAAAAATTGCCCCATTTCAATTATAAAGGTGTTTTTAGAATTCACTTGATCTTTGGAACAAAACTGCATTAAAATATTTTGACTTCCGACTCATCTAAGAAAGATATTAAGGGATATTCTTCGATAAATAGAAAATATATGGAAAGCATTAAATAGGGTCTACCTTGATATAAATGGCCATATCTTCGTCAAAAATTGCCCCATTTCAATTATAAAGGTGTTTTTAGAATTCACTCGATCTTTGGAAGAAAACTGCATTAAAATAATTTGACTTCCAACTCATCTAAGACAGATATTAAGGAACATTCTTCGATAAATAGAAAATATATGGAAAGCATTAAATAGGGTCAACCTTGAAATAAATGGCCATATCTTTGTCTTAAATTGGCCCATTTAAATTATAAAGGTGTTTTTAGAATTCACTTGATCTTTTGAAAGAAAACTGCATTAAATTAATTTGACTTCCGACTCATCTAAGAAAGATATTAAGGGATATTCTTCGATTAATAGAAAATATAAGCCAAACATTAAATAGGGTCAACCTTGATATAATTGGCCATATCTTTGTCTCAAATTGGCCCATTTCAATTATAAAGGTGTTTTTGGAATTTGCTCGATCTTTGAAACAAAACTGCATTAAAATAATTTGACTTCCGTTCATCTAAGAAAGATATTAAGGGATATTCTTCGAATTCTAGAAAATATATGGAAAGCATTAAATAGGGTTTACCTTGAAATAAATGCCCATATCTTCGTCAAAAATTGCCCGATTTCAATTATAAAGGTGTTTTTAGAATTCAATCGATCTTTGAAAAAAAACTGCATTAAAATAATTTGACTTCCGACTCATCTAAGAAAGATATTAAGAGATATTCTTCGATTAGTAGAAAATATAAGCCAAACATTAAATAGGGTCAACCTTGAAATAAATGGCCATATCTTTGTCTCAAATTGGCCCATTTCAATTATAAAGGTGTTTTTAGAATTCACTCGATCTTTGGAACAAAACTGCATTAAAATAATTTGACTTCCAACTCATCTAAGAAAGATATTAAGAGATATTCTTCGATTAATAGAAATAATAAGCCAAACATCAAATAGGGTCAACCTTGAAATAAATGGCCATATCTTTGTCTCAAATTGGCCCATTTCAATTATAAAGGTATTTTTAGAATTCACTCGATCTTTGGAACAAAACTGCATTAAAATAATTTGACTTCCGACTCATCTAAGAAAGATATTAAGGGATATTGTTGATTAACAGAAAATATATGGAAAGCATTAAATAGGGTCTACCTTGAAATAAATGGCCATATCTTCGTCAAAAATTGCCCCATTTCAATTATAAAGGTGTTTTTAGAATTCACTCGATCTTTGGAACAAAACTGCATTAAAATAATTTGACTTCCGACTCATCTAAGAAAGATATTAAGGGATATTCTTCGATAAATAGAAAATATATGGAAAGCATTAAATAGGGTCTACCTTGAAATAAATGGCCATATCTTCGTAAAAAATTGCCCCATTTCAATTATAAAGGTGTTTTTAGAATTCACTCGATCTTTGGAACAAAACTGCATTAAAATAATTTGACTTCCAACTCATCTAAGACAGATATTAAGGAATATTCTTCGATAAATAGAAAATATATGGAAAGCATTAAATAGGGTCAACCTTGAAATAAATGGCCATATCTTTGTCTCAAATTGCCCCATTTCAATCATAGAGGTGTTTTTAGAATTCACTCAATCTTTGGAACAAAACTGCATTAAAATAATTTGACTTCCGACTCATCTAAGAAAGATATTAAGAGATATTGTTGATTAACAGAAAATATATGGAAAGCATTAAATAGGGTCTACCTTGAAATAAATGGCCATATCTTCGTAAAAAATTGCCCCATTTCAATTATAAAGGTGTTTTTAGAATTCACTCAATCTTTGGAACAAAACTGCATTAAAATAATTTGACTTCCGACTCATCTAAGAAAGATATTAAGGGATATTCTTCGATAAATAGAAAATATATGGAAAGCATTAAATAGGGTCTACCTTGAAATAAATGGCCATATCTTCGTAAAAAATTGCCCCATTTCAATTATAAAGGTGTTTTTAGAATTCACTCAATCTTTGGAACAAAACTGCATTAAAATAATTTGACTTCCGACTCATCTAAGAAAGATATTAAGAGATATTCTTCGATTAATAGAAAATATAAGGCAAACATTAAATAGGGTCAACCTTGAAATAAATGGCCATATCTTTGTCTCAAATTGGCCCATTTCAATTATAAAGGTGTTTTTAGAATTCACTCGATCTTTGGAACAAAACTGCATTAAAATAATTTGACTTCCAACTCATCTAAGAAAGATATTAAGAGATATTCTTCGATTAATAGAAATAATAAGCCAAACATTAAATAGGGTCAACCTTGAAATAAATGGCCATATCTTTGTCTCAAATTGGCCCATTTCAATTATAAAGGTGTTTTTAGAATTCACTTGATCTTTGGAACAAAACTGCATTAAAATAATTTGACTTCCGACTCATCTAAGAAAGATATTAAGGGATATTGTTGATTAACAGAAAATATATGGAAAACATTAAATAGGGTCTACCTTGAAATAAATGGCCATATCTTCGTCAAAAATTGCCCCATTTCAATTATAAAGGCGTTTTTAGAATTCACTTGATCTTTGAAACAAAACTGCATTAAAATAATTTGACTTCCGACTCATCTAAGAAAGATATTAAGGGATATTCTTCGATAAATAGAAAATATATGGAAAGCATTAAATAGGGTCTACCTTGAAATAAATGGCCATATCTTCGTCAAAAATTGCCCCATTTCAATTATAAAGGTGTTTTTAGAATTCACTCGATCTTTGGAACAAAACTGCATTAAAATAATTTGACTTCCAACTCATCTAAGACAGATATTAAGGAATATTCTTCGATAAATAGAAAATATATGGAAAGCATTAAATAGGGTCAACCTTGAAATAAATGGCCATATCTTTGTCTTAAATTGGCCCATTTCAATCATAAAGGTGTTTTTAGAATTCACTTGATCTTTTGAAAGAAAACTGCATTAAATTAATTTGACTTTCGACTCATCTAAGAAAGATATTAAGGGATATTCTTCGATTAATAGAAAATATAAGCCAAACATTAAATAGGGTCAACCTTGAAATAATTGGCCATAACTTTGTCTCAAATTGGCCCATTTCAATTATAAAGGTGTTTTTAGAATTTGCTCGATCTTTGAAACAAAACTGCATTAAAATAATTTGACTTCCGTTCATCTAAGAAAGATATTAAGGGATATTCTTCGAATTCTAGAAAATATATGGAAAGCATTAAATAGGGTTTACCTTGAAATAAATGGCCATATCTTCGTAAAAAATTGCCCCATTTCAATTATAAAGGTGTTTTTAGAATTCACTCGATCTTTGGAACAAAACTGCATTAAAATAATTTGACTTCCAACTCATCTAAGACAGATATTAAGGAATATTCTTCGATAAATAGAAAATATATGGAAAGCATTAAATAGGGTCAACCTTGAAATAAATGGCCATATCTTCGTAAAAAATTGCCCCATTTCAATTATAAAGGTGTTTTTAGAATTCACTCAATCTTTGGAACAAAACTGCATTAAAATAATTTGACTTCCGACTCATCTAAGAAAGATATTAAGGGATATTGTTGATTAACAGAAAATATATGGAAAGCATTAAATAGGGTCTACCTTGAAATAAATGGCCATATCTTCGTAAAAAATTGCCCCATTTCAATTATAAAGGTGTTTTTAGAATTCACTCGATCTTTGGAACAAAACTGCATTAAAATAATTTGACTTCCGACTCATCTAAGAAAGATATTAAGGGATATTGTTGATTAACAGAAAATATATGGAAAGCATTAAATAGGGTCTACCTTGAAATAAATGGCCATATCTTCGTAAAAAATTGCCCCATTTCAATTATAAAGGTGTTTTTAGAAATCACTCAATCTTTGGAACAAAACTGCATTAAAATAATTTGACTTCCGACTCATCTAAGAAAGATATTAAGGGATATTCTTCGATAAATAGAAAATATATGGAAAGCATTAAATAGGGTCTACCTTGAAATAAATGGCCATATCTTCGTCAAAAATTGCCCCATTTCAATTATAAAGGTGTTTTTAGAATTCACTCGATCTTTGAAACAAAACTGCATTAAAATAATTTGACTTCCGACTCATCTAAGAAAGATATTAAGAGATATTCTTCGATTAATAGAAAATATAAGGCAAACATTAAATAGGGTCAACCTTGAAATAAATGGCCATATCTTTGTCTCAAATTGCCCCATTTCAATTATAAAGGTGTTTTTAGAATTCACTCGATCTTTGAAACAAAACTGCATTAAAATAATTTGACTCCCGGCTCATCTAAGAAAGATAGTAAGGGATATTCTTCGATTAATAGAAAATATAAGCCAAACATTAAATAGGGTCAACCTTGAAATAATTGGCCATATCTTTGTCTCAAATTGCCCCATTTCAATTATAGAGGTGTTTTTGGAATTCACTCAATCTTTGGAACAAAACTGCATTAAAATAATTTGACTTCCGACTCATCTAAGAAAGATATTAAAGGATATTGTTGATTAACAGAAAATATATGGAAAGCATTAAATAGGGTCTACCTTGAAATAAATGGCCATATCTTCGTAAAAAATTGCCCCATTTCAATTATAAAGGTGTTTTTAGAATTCACTCGATCTTTGGAACAAAACTGCATTAAAATAATTTGACTTCCGACTCATCTAAGAAAGATATTAAGAGATATTCTTCGATTAATAGAAAATATAAGGCAAACATTAAATAGGGTCAACCTTGAAATAAATGGCCATATCTTTGTCTCAAATTGGCCCATTTCAATCATAAAGGTGTTTTTAGAATTCACTCGATCTTTGGAACAAAACTGCATTAAAATAATTTGACTTCCGACTCATCTAAGAAAGATAGTAAGGGATATTCTTCGAAAAATAGAAAATATATGGAAAGCATTAAATAGGGTCTACCTTGAAATAAATGGCCATATCTTCGTCAAAAGTTGCCCCATTTCAATTATAAAGGTGTTTTTAGAATTCACTCGATCTTTAAAACAAAACTGCATTAAAATAATTTGACTTCCGACTCATCTAAGAAAGATTTTAAGGGATATTCTTCGATAAATAGAAAATATATGGAAAGCATTAAATAGGGTCTACCTTGAAATAAATGGCCATATCTTCGTCAAAAATTACCCCATTTCAATTATAAAGGTGTTTTTAGAATTCACTTGATCTTTGGAACAAAACTGCATTAAAATAATTTGACTTCCGACTCATCTAAGAAGGATATTAAGGGATATTCTTCGATAAATAGAAAATATATGGAAAGCATTAAATAGGGTCAACCTTGAAATAAATGGCCATATCTTTGTCTCAAATTGGCCCATTTCAATTATAAAGGTGTTTTTAGAATTCACTCGATCTTTGGAACAAAACTGCATTAAAATAATTTGACTTCCGACTCATCTAAGAAAGATATTAAGAGACATTCTTCGATTAATAGAAATAATAAGCCAAACATTAAATAGGGTCAACCTTGAAATAAATGGCCATATCTTTGTCTCAAATTGCCCCCTTTCAATTATAAAGGTGTTTTTAGAATTCACTTGATCTTTGAAACAAAACTGCATTAATATAATTTGACTTCCGACTCATCTAAGAAAGATAGTAAGGGATATTCTTCGATTAATAGAAAATATAAGCCAAACATTAAATAGGGTCAACCTTGAAATAATTGGCCATATCTTTGTCTCAAATTGCCCCATTTCAATTATAGAGGTGTTTTTAGAATTCGCTCAAGCTTTGGAACAAAACTGCATTAAAATAATTTGACTTCCGGCTCATCTAAGAAAGATATTAAAGGATATTGTTGATTAACAGAAAATATATGGAAAGCATTAAATAGGGTCTACGTTGAAATAAATGGCCATATCTTCGTCAAAAATTGCCCCATTTCAATTATAAAGGTGTTTTTAGAATTCACTCGATCTTTGGAACAAAACTGCATTAAAATAATTTGACTTCCGACTCATCTAAGAAAGATATTAAGGGACATTTTTGAATTACAGAAAATATATGGAAAGCATTAAATAGGGTCTACCTTGAAATAAATGGCCATATCCTCGTCAAAAATTGCCCCATTTCAATTACAAAGGTGTTTTTAGAATTCAGTCGATCTTTGGAACAAAACTGCATTAAAATAATTTGACTTCCGACTCATCTAAGAAAGATATTAAGGGATATTCTTCGATAAATAGAAAATATATGGAAAGCATTAAATAGGGTCAACCTTGAAATAAATGGCCATATCTTCGTAAAAAATTGCCCCATTTCAATTATAAAGGTGTTTTTAGAATTCACTCGATCTTTGGAACAAAACTGCATTAAAATAATTTGACTTCCGACTCATCTAAGAAAGATATTAAGAGATATTCTTCGATTAATAGAAAATATAAGGCAAACATTAAATAGGGTCAACCTTGAAATAAATGGCCATATCTTTGTCTCAAATTGGCCCATTTCAATTATAAAGGTGTTTTTAGAATTCACTCGATCTTTGGAACAAAACTGCATTAAAATAATTTGACTTCCGACTCATCTAAGAAAGATAGTAAGGGATATTCTTCGATTAATAGAAATAATAAGCCAAGCATTAAATAGGGTCTACCTTGAAATAAATGGCCATATCTTCGTCAAAAATTACCCCATTTCAATTATAAAGATGTTTTTGGAATTCGCTCGATCTTTGGAACAAAACTGCATTAAAATAATTTGACTTCCAACTCATCTAAGAAGGATATTAAGGGATATTCTTCGATAAATAGAAAATATATGGAAAGCATTAAATAGGGTCAACCTTGAAATAAATGGCCATATCTTTGTCTCAAATTGGCCCATTTCAATTATAAAGGTGTTTTTAGAATTCACTCGATCTTTGGAACAAAACTGCATTAAAATAATTTGACTTCCGACTCATCTAAGAAAGATATTAAGAGACATTCTTCGATTAATAGAAATAATAAGCCAAACATTAAATAGGGTCAACCTTGAAATAAATGGCCATATCTTTGTCTCAAATTGCCCCCTTTCAATTATAAAGGTGTTTTTAGAATTCACTTGATCTTTGAAACAAAACTGCATTAATATAAATTGACTTCCGACTCATCTAAGAAAGATAGTAAGGGATATTCTTCGATTAATAGAAAATATAAGCCAAACATTAAATAGGGTCAACCTTGAAATAATTGGCCATATCTTTGTCTCAAATTGCCCCATTTCAATTATAGAGGTGTTTTTAGAATTCGCTCAAGCTTTGGAACAAAACTGCATTAAAATAATTTGACTTCCGGCTCATCTAAGAAAGATATTAAAGGATATTGTTGATTAACAGAAAATATATGGAAAGCATTAAATAGGGTCTACGTTGAAATAAATGGCCATATCTTCGTCAAAAATTGCCCCATTTCAATTATAAAGGTGTTTTTAGAATTCACTCGATCTTTGGAACAAAACTGCATTAAAATAATTTGACTTCCGACTCATCTAAGAAAGATATTAAGGGACATTTTTGATTAACAGAAAATATATGGAAAGCATTAAATAGGGTCTACCTTGAAATAAATGGCCATATCTTCGTCAAAAATTGCCCCATTTCAATTACAAAGGTGTTTTTAGAATTCAGTCGATCTTTGGAACAAAACTGCATTAAAATAATTTGACTTCCGACTCATCTAAGAAAGATATTAAGGGATATTCTTCGATAAAAAGAAAATATATGGAAAGCATTAAATAGGGTCTACCTTGAAATAAATGGCCATATCTTCGTAAAAAATTGCCCCATTTCAATTATAAAGGTGTTTTTAGAATTCACTCGATCTTTGGAACAAAACTGCATTAAAATAATTTGACTTCCGACTCATCTAAGAAAGATATTAAGAGATATTCTTCGATTAATAGAAAATATAAGGCAAACATTAAATAGGGTCAACCTTGAAATAAATGGCCATATCTTTGTCTCAAATTGGCCCATTTCAATTATAAAGGTGTTTTTAGAATTCACTCGATCTTTGGAACAAAACTGCATTAAAATAATTTGACTTCCGACTCATCTAAGAAAGATAGTAAGGGATATTCTTCGATTAATAGAAAATATAAGCCAAACATTAAATAGGGTCAACCTTGAAATAATTGGCCATATCTTTGTCTCAAATTGCCCCATTTCAATTATAAAGATGTTTTTGAAATTCGCTCGATCTTTGGAACAAAACTGCATTAAAATTATTTGACTTTCAACTCATCTAAGAAGGATATTAAGGGATATTCTTCGATAAATAGAAAATATATGGAAAGCATTAAATAGGGTCTACCTTGAAATAAATGGCCATATCTTCGTCAAAAATTGCCCCATTTAAATTATGAAGGTGTTTTTGGAATTCGCTCGATCTTTGGAACAAAACTGCATTAAAATTATTTGACTTCCAACTCATCTAAGAAGGATATTAAGGGATATTCTTCGATAAATAGAAAATATATGGAAAGCATTAAATAGGGTCTACCATGAAATAAATGGCCATATCTTCGTCAAAAATTGCCCCATTTAAATTATGAAGGTGTTTTTAGAATTCAATCGATCTTTGGAACAAAACTGCATTAAAATGATTCGACTTCCGACTCATCTAAGAAAGATATTAAGAGATATTCTTCGATTAATAGAAAATATAAGGCAAACATTAAATACCAACCTTGAAATAAATGGCCATATCTTTGTCTCAAATTGGCCCATTTCAATTATAAAGGTGTTTTTAGAATTCACTCAATCTTTGGAACAAAACTGCATTAAAATAATTTGACTTCCGACTCATCTAAGAAAGATATTAAGGGATATTCTTCGATTAATAGAAAATATAAGGAAAACATTAAATAGGGTCAACCTTGAAATAAATGGCCATATCTTCGTCAAAAATTGCCCCATTTCAATTATAAAGGTGTTTTTGGAATTCACTCGATCTTTGGAACAAAACTGCATTAAAATAATTTGACTTCCGACTCATCTAAGAAAGATATTAAGGGATATTCTTCGATTAATAGAAAATATATGGAAAGCATTAAATAGGGTCAACCTTGAAATAAATGGCCATATCTTTGTCTCAAATTGCCCCATTTCAATTATAAAGGTGTTTTTAGAATTCACTTGATCTTTGGAACAAAACTGCATTAAAATAATTTGACTTCCGACTCATCTAAGAAAGATATTAAGGGATATTCTTCGATAAATAGAAAATATATGGAAAGCATTAAATAGGGTCTACCTTGAAATAAATGGCCATATCTTCGTCAAAAATTGCCCCATTTCAATTATAAAGGTGTTTTTGGAATTCGCTCGATCTTTGGAACAAAACTGCATTAAAATAATTTGACTTCCAACTCATCTAAGAAAGATATTAAGGGATATTCTTCGATTAATAGAAAATATATGGAAAGCATTAAATAGGGTCTACCTTGAAATAAATGGCCATATCTCGTCAAAAATTGCCCCATTTCAATTATAAAGGTGTTTTTAGAATTCACTCGATCTTTGGAACAAAACTGCATTAAAATAATTTGACTTCCGACTCATCTAAGAAAGATATTAAGGGATATTCTTCGATAAATAGAAAATATATGGAAAGCATTAAATAGGGTCTACCTTGAAATAAATGGCCATATCTTTGTCTCAAATTGCCCCATTTCAATTATAAAGGTGTTTTTAGAATTCGCTCAATCTTTGGAACAAAATTGCATTAAAATAATTTGACTTCCGACTCATCTAAGAAAGATATTAAGGGATATTCTTCGATTAATAGAAAATATATGGAAAGCATAAATAGGGTCTACCTTGAAATAAATGGCCATATCTTCGTCAAAAATTGCCCCATTTCAATTATAAAGATGTTTTTGGAATTCGCTCGATCTTTGGAACAAAACTGCATTAAAATTATTTGACTTCCAACTCATCTAAGAAGGATATTAAGGGATATTCTTCGATAAATAGAAAATATATGGAAAGCATTAAATAGGGTCTACCATGAAATAAATGGCCATATCTTCGTCAAAAATTGCCCCATTTAAATTATGAAGGTGTTTTTAGAATTCAATCGATCTTTGGAACAAAACTGCATTAAAATAATTTGACTTCCGACTCATCTAAGAAAGATATTAAGGGATATTCTTCGATTAAATGGAAAATATATGGAAAGCATTAAATAGGGTCTACCTTGAAATAAATGGCCATATCTTCGTCAAAAATTGCCCCATTTCAATTATAAAGGTGTTTTTAGAATTCACTCGATCTTTGGAACAAAACTGCATTAAAATAATTTGACTTCCGACTCATCTAAGAAAGATATTAAGGGATATTCTTCGATTAAATAGAAAATATATGGAAAGCATTAAATAGGGTCTACCTTGAAATAAATGGCCATATCTTCGTCAAAAATTGCCCCATTTCAATTATAAAGGTGTTTTTGGAATTCACTCGATCTTTGGAACAAAACTGCATTAAAATAATTTGACTTCCGACTCATCTAAGAAAGATATTAAGGGATATTCTTCGATAAATAGAAAATATATGGAAAGCATTAAATAGGGTCTACCTTGAAATAAATGGCCATATCTTCGTCAAAAATTGCCCCATTTCAATTATAAAGGTGTTTTTAGAATTCACTCGATCTTTGGAACAAAACTGCATTAAAATAATTTGACTTCCGACTCATCTAAGAAGGATATTAAGGGATATTCTTCGATAAATAGAAAATATATGGAAAGCATTAAATAGGGTCTACCTTGAAATAAATGGCCATATCTTCGTCAAAAATTGCCCCATTTCAAATTATAAAGGTGTTTTTAGAATTCAATCGATCTTTGGAACAAAACTGCATTAAAATAATTTGACTTCCGACTCATCTAAGAAAGATATTAAGAGATATTCTTCGATTAATAGAAAATATAAGGCAAACATTAAATAGGGTCAACCTTGAAATAAATGGCCATATCTTTGTCTCAAATTGCCCCATTTCAATTATAAAGGTGTTTTTAGAATTCACTCAATCTTTGGAACAAAACTGCATTAAAATAATTTGACTTCCGACTCATCTAAGAAAGATATTAAGGGATATTCTTCGATTAATAGAAAATATATGGAAAGCATTAAATAGGGTCTACCTTGAAATAAATGGCCATATCTTCGTCAAAAATTGCCCCATTTCAATTATAAAGGTGTTTTTAGAATTCACTCGATCTTTGGAACAAAACTGCATTAAAATAATTTGACTTCCAACTCATCTAAGAAGGATATTAAGGGATATTCTTCGATAAATAGAAAATATATGGAAAGCATTAAATAGGGTCTACCTTGAAATAAATGGCCATATCTTCGTCAAAAATTGCCCCATTTCAATTATGAAGGTGTTTTTAGAATTCAATCGATCTTTGGAACAAAACTGCATTAAAATAATTTGACTTCCGACTCATCTAAGAAAGATATTAAGGGATATTCTTCGATTAATAGAAAATATAAGGAAAGCATTAAATAGGGTCTACCTTGAAATAAATGGCCATATCTTCGTCAAAAATTGCCCCATTTCAATTATAAAGGTGTTTTTAGAATTCACTCGATCTTTGGAACAAAACTGCATTAAAATAATTTGACTTCCGACTCATCTAAGAAAGATATTAAGGGATATTCTTCGATAAATAGAAAATATATGGAAAGCATTAAATAGGGTCTACCATGAAATAAATGGCCATATCTTCGTCAAAAATTGCCCCATTTCAATTATAAAGGTGTTTTTAGAATTCACTCGATCTTTGGAACAAAACTGCATTAAAATAATTTGACTTCCGACTCATCTAAGAAAGATATTAAGGGATATTCTTCGATTAATAGAAAATATATGGAAAGCATTAAATAGGGTCTACCTTGAAATAAATGGCCATATCTTTGTCTCAAATTGGCCCATTTCAATTATAAAGGTGTTTTTAGAATTCACTCGATCTTTGGAACAAAACTGCATTAAAATAATTTGACTTCCAACTCATCTAAGAAAGATATTAAGGGATATTCTTCGATTAATAGAAAATATATGGAAAGCATTAAATAGGGTCTACCTTGAAATAAATGGCCATATCTTCGTCAAAAATTGCCCCATTTCAATTATAAAGGTGTTTTTAGAATTCACTCGATCTTTGAAACAAAACTGCATTAAAATAATTTGACTTCCGACTCATCTAAGAAAGATATTAAGGGATATTCTTCGATAAATAGAAAATATATGGAAAGCATTAAATAGGGTCTACCTTGAAATAAATGGCCATATCTTCGTCTCAAAATTGCCCCATTTCAATTATAAAGGTGTTTTTAGAATTCACTCGAATCTTTGGAACAAAACTGCATTAAAATAATTTGACTTCCAACTCATCTAAGAAGGATATTAAGGGATATTCTTCGATAAATAGAAAATATATGGAAAGCATTAAATAGGGTCTACCATGAAATAAATGGCCATATCTTCGTCAAAAATTGCCCCATTTCAATTATAAAGGTGTTTTTAGAATTCAATCGATCTTTGGAACAAAACTGCATTAAAATAATTTGACTTCCGACTCATCTAAGAAAGATATTAAGGGATATTCTTCGATTAATAGAAAATATAAGGCAAGCATTAAATAGGGTCTACCTTGAAATAAATGGCCATATCTTCGTCAAAAATTGCCCCATTTCAATTATAAAGGTGTTTTTAGAATTCACTCGATCTTTGGAACAAAACTGCATTAAAATAATTTGACTTCCAACTCATCTAAGAAGGATATTAAGGGATATTCTTCGATAAATAGAAAATATATGGAAAGCATTAAATAGGGTCTACCTTGAAATAAATGGCCATATCTTCGTCAAAAATTGCCCCATTTCAATTATGAAGGTGTTTTTAGAATTCAATCGATCTTTGGAACAAAACTGCATTAAAATAATTTGACTTCCGACTCATCTAAGAAAGATATTAAGGGATATTCTTCGATAAATAGAAAATATATGGAAAGCATTAAATAGGGTCTACCTTGAAATAAATGGCCATATCTTCGTCAAAAATTGCCCCATTTCAATTATAAAGGTGTTTTTAGAATTCACTCGATCTTTGGAACAAAACTGCATTAAAATAATTTGACTTCCGACTCATCTAAGAAAGATATTAAGGGATATTCTTCGATTAATACAAAATATAAGGCAAACATTAAATAGGGTCTACCATGAAATAAATGGCCATATCTTCGTCAAAAATTGCCCCATTTCAATTATAAAGGTGTTTTTAGAATTCACTCGATCTTTGGAACAAAACTGCATTAAAATAATTTGACTTCCAACTCATCTAAGAAGGATATTAAGGGATATTCTTCGATAAATAGAAAATATATGGAAAGCATTAAATAGGGTCTACCATGAAATAAATGGCCATATCTTCGTCAAAAATTGCCCCATTTCAATTATAAAGGTGTTTTTAGAATTCACTCGATCTTTGGAACAAAAATGCATTAAAATAATTTGACTTCCGACTCATCTAAGAAAGATATTAAGGGATATTGTTCGATTAACAGAAAATATATGGAAAGCATTAAATAGGGTCTACCTTGAAATAAATGGCCATATCTTCGTCAAAAATTGCCCCATTTCAATTATAAAGGTGTTTTTAGAATTCGCTCGATCTTTGGAACAAAACTGCATTAAAATAATTTGACTTCCAACTCATCTAAGAAGGATATTAAGGGATATTCTTCGATAAATAGAAAATATATGGAAAGCATTAAATAGGGTCTACCATGAAATAAATGGCCATATCTTCGTCAAAAATTGCCCCATTTCAATTATGAAGGTGTTTTTAGAATTCAATCGATCTTTGAAACTAAACTGCATTAAAATAATTTGACTTCCGACTCATCTAAGAAAGATATTAAGGGATATTCTTCGATTAATAGAAAATATAAGGCAAACATTAAATAGGGTCAACCTTGAAATAAATGGCCATATCTTTGTCTCAAATTGCCCATTTTCAATTATAAAGGTGTTTTTAGAATTCAATCATTCTTTGGAACAAAACTGCATTAAAATAATTTGACTTCCGACTCATCTAAGAAAGATATTAAGAGATATTCTTCGATTAATAGAAAATATAAGGCAAACATTAAATACCAACCTTGAAATAAAAGGCCATATCTTTGTCTCAAATTGGCCCATTTCAATTATAAAGGTGTTTTTAGAATTCACTCAATCTTTGGAACAAAACTGCATTAAAATAATTTGACTTCCGACTCATCTAAGAAAGATATTAAGGGATATTCTTCGATAAATAGAAAATATATGGAAAGCATTAAATAGGGTCTACCATGAAATAAATGGCCATATCTTCGTCAAAAATTGCCCCATTTCAATTATAAAGGTGTTGTTAGAATTCACTCGATCTTTGGAACAAAAATGCATTAAAATAATTTGACTTCCGACTCATCTAAGAAAGATATTAAGGGATATTGTTGATTAACAGAAAATATATGGAAAGCATTAAATAGGGTCTACCTTGAAATAAATGGCCATATCTTCGTCAAAAATTGCCCCATTTCAATTATAAGGCTGTTTTTAGAATTCGCTCGATCTTTGGAACAAAACTGCATTAAAATAATTTGACTTCCAACTCATCTAAGAAGGATATTAAGGGATATTCTTCGATAAATAGAAAATATATGGAAAGCATTAAATTGGGTCTACCATGAAATAAATGGCCATATCTTCGTCAAAAATTGCCCCATTTCAATTATGAAGGTGTTTTTAGAATTCAATCGATCTTTGAAACTAAACTGCATTAAAATAATTTGACTTCCGACTCATCTAAGAAAGATATTAAGAGATATTCTTCGATTAATAGAAAATATAAGGCAAACATTAAATAGGGTCAACCTTGAAATAAATGGCCATATCTTTGTCTCAAATTGGCCCATTTCAATTATAAAGGTGTTTTTAGAATTCACTTAATCTTTGGAACAAAACTGCATTAAAATTATTTGACTTCCAACTCATCTAAGAAGGATATTAAGGGATATTCTTCGATAAATAGAAAATATATGGAAAGCATTAAATAGGGTCTACCATGAAATAAATGGCCATATCTTCGTCAAAAATTGCCCCATTCCAATTATGAAGGTGTTTTTAGAATTCAATCGATCTTTGGAACAAAACTGCATTAAAATGATTCGACTTCCGACTCATCTAAGAAAGATATTAAGAGATATTCTTCGATTAATAGAAAATATAAGGCAAACATTAAATACCAACCTTGAAATAAATGGCCATATCCTTGTCTCAAATTGGCCCATTTCAATTATAAAGGTGTTTTTAGAATTCACTCAATCTTTGGAACAAAACTGCATTAAAATAATTTGACTTCCAACTCATCTAAGAAGGATATTAAGGGATATTCTTCGATAAATAGAAAATATATGGAAAGCATTAAATTGGGTCTACCATGAAATAAATGGCCATATATTCGTCAAAAATTGCCCCATTTCAATTATGAAGGTGTTTTTAGAATTCAATCGATCTTTGAAACAAAACTGCATTAAAATAATTTGACTTCCGACTCATCTAAGAAAGATATTAAGGGATATTCTTCGATAAATAGAAAATATATGGAAAGCATTAAATAGGGTCTACCTTGAAATAAATGGCCATATCTTCGTCAAAAATTGCCCCATTTCAATTATAAAGGTGTTTTTAGAATTCACTCGATCTTCGGAACAAAACTGCATTAAAATAATTTGACTTCCGACTCATCTAAGAAAGATATTAAGGGATATTCTTCGATTAATACAAAATATAAGGCAAACATTAAATAGGGTCAACCTTGAAATAAATGGCCATATCTTTGTCTCAAATTGCCCCCTTTCAATTATAAAGGTGTTTTTAGAATTCACTTGATCTTTGAAACAAAACTGCATTAAAATAATTTGACTTCCGACTCATCTAAGAAAGATATTAAAGGATGTTGTTGATTAACAGAAAATATATGGAAAGCATTAAATAGGGTCTACCTTGAAATAAATGGCCATATCTTCGTCAAAAATTGCCCCATTTCAATTATAAAGATGTTTTTGGAATTCGCTCGATCTTTGGAACAAAACTGCATTAAAATTATTTGACTTCCGACTCATCTAAGAAAGATATTAAGGGATATTCTTCGATAAATAGAAAATATATGGAAAGCATTAAATAGGGTCTACCATGAAATAAATGGCCATATCTTCGTCAAAAATTGCCCCATTTCAATTATAAAGATGTTTTTGGAATTCGCTCGATCTTTGGAACAAAACTGCATTAAATTTATTTGACTTCCAACTCATCTAAGAAAGATATTAAGGGATATTCTTCGATAAATAGAAAATATATGGAAAGCATTAAATAGGGTCTACCATGAAATAAATGGCCATATCTTCGTCAAAAATTGCCCCATTTCAATTATAAAGGTGTTTTTAGAATTCAATCGATCTTTGGAACAACACTGCATTAAAATAATTTGACTTCCGACTCATCTAAGAAAGATATTAAGGGATATTCTTCGATAAATAGAAAATATATGGAAAGCATTAAACAGGGTCTACCTTGAAATAAATGGCCATATCTTCGTCAAAAATTTCCCCATTTCAATTATAAAGATGTTTTTAGAATTCACTTTATCTTTGGAATAAAACTGCTTTAAAATAATTTGACGTTCGACTCATCTAAGTAAGATATTAAGGGATATTCTTCGATTAATAGAAAATATAAGGCAAACATTAAATAGGGTCTACCTTGAAATAAATGGCCATATCTTCGTCAAAAATTGCCCCATTTCAATTATAAAGATGTTTTTGGAATACGCTCGATCTTTGGAACAAAACTGCATTAAAATTATTTGACTTTCAACTCATCTAAGAAGGATATTAAGGGATATTCTTCGATAAATAGAAAATATATGGAAAGCATTAAATAGGGTCTACCATGAAATAAATGGCCATATCTTCGTCAAAAATTGCCCCATTTAAATTATGAAGGTGTTTTTAGAATTCAATCGATCTTTGGAACAAAACTGCATTAAAATAATTTGACTTTCAACTCATCTAAGAAGGATATTAAGGGATATTCTTCGATAAATAGAAAATATATGGAAAGCATTAATTAGGGTCTACCATGAAATAAATGGCCATATCTTCATCTAAAATTGCCCCATTTCAATTATGAAGGTGTTTTTAGAATTCAATTGATCTTTGGAACAAAACTGCATTAAAATAATTTGACTTCCGACTCATCTAAGAAAGATATTAAGAGATATTCTTCGATTAATAGAAAATATAAGGCAAACATTAAATAGGGTCAACCTTGAAATAAATGGCCATATCTTTGTCTCAAATTGGCCCATTTCAATTATAAAGATGTTTTTAGAATTCACTTAATCTTTGGAACAAAACTGCATTAAAATAATTTGACTTCCGACTCATCTAAGAAAGATATTAAGGGATATTCTTCGATAAATAGAAAATATATGGAAAGCATTTAATAGGGGTCTACCTTGAAATAAATGGCCATATCTTCGTCAAAAATTGCCCCACTTCAATTATAAAGGTGTTTTTAGAATTCGCTTGATCTTTGGAACGAAACTGCATTAAAATAATTTGACTTCCGACTCATCTAAGAAAGATATTAAGGGATATTCTTCGATAATAGAAAATATCTGGAAAGCATTAAATAGGGTCTACCATGAAATAAATGGCCATATCTTCGTCAAAAATTGCCCCATTTCAATTATGAAGGTGTTTTTAGAATTCAATCGATCTTTGGAACAAAACTGCATTAAAATGATTTGACTTCCGACTCATCTAAGAAAGATATTAAGAGATATTCTTCGATTAATAGAAAATATAAGGCAAACATTAAATACCAACCTTGAAATAAAAGGCCATATCTTTGTCTCAAATTGGCCCATTTCAATTATAAAGGTGTTTTTAGAATTCACTTAATCTTTGGAACAAAACTGCATTAAAATAATTTGACTTCCGACTCATCTAAGAAAGATATTAAGGGATATTCTTCGATTAATAGAAAATATAAGGCAAACATTAAATAGGGTCAACCTTGAAATAAATGGCCATATCTTCGTCAAAAATTGTCCCATTTAAATTATGAAGGTGTTTTTAGAATTCAATCGATCTTTGGAACAAAACTGCATTAAAATAATTTGACTTCCGACTCATCTAAGAAAGATATCAAGGGATATTCTTCGATAAATGGAAAATATATGGAAAGCATTAAATAGGGTCTACCTTGAAATAAATGGCCATATCTTCGTCAAAAATTGCCCCATTTTAATTATAAAGATGTTTTTGGAATTCGGTCGATCTTTGGAACAAAACTGCATTAAAATAATTTGACTTCCAACTCATCTAAGAAGGATATTAAGGGATATTCTTCGATAAATAGAAAATATATGGAAAGCATTAAATACGGTCTACCTTGAAATAAATGGCCATATCTTCGTCAAAAATTGCCCCATTTCAATTATAAAGATGTTTTTAGAATTCAATCGATCTTTGGAACAAAACTGCATTAAAATAATTTGACTTCCGACTCATCTAAGAAAGATATTAAGAGATATTCTTCGATTAATAGAAAATATAAGGCAAACATTAAATAGGGTCAACCTTGAAATAAATGGCCATATCTTTGTCTCAAATTGGCCCATTTCAATTATAAAGGTGTTTTTAGAATTCACTTAATCTTTGGAACAAAACTGCATTAAAATAATTTGACTTCCGACTCATCTAAGAAAGATATTAAGGGATATTCTTCGATAAATAGAAAATATATATAAAAAGCATTAAATAGGGTCTACCTTGAAATAAATGGCCATATCTTCGTCAAAAATTGCCCCATTTCAATTATAAAGATGTTTTTGGAATTCGCTCGATCTTTGGAACAAAACTGCATTAAAATAATTTGACTTCCGACTCATCTAAGAAGGATATTAAGGGATATTCTTCGATAAATAGAAAATATATGGAAAGCATTAAATAGGGTCTACCATGAAATAAATGGCCATATCTTCGTCAAAAATTGCCCCATTTAAATTATGAAGGTGTTTTTAGAATTCGCTCGATCTTTGGAACAAAACTGCATTAAAATAATTTGACTTCCGACTCATCTAAGAAGGATATTAAGGGATATTCTTCGATAAATAGAAAATATAAGGCAAACATTAAATACCAACCTTGAAATAAATGGCCATATCTTTGTCTCAAATTTGCCCATTTCAATTATGAAGATGTTTTTAGAATTCAATCGATCTTTGAAACAAAACTGCATTAAAATAATTTGACTTCCGACTCATCTAAGAAAGATATTAAGAGATAATCTTCGATTAATAGAAAATATAAGGCAAACATTAAATAGGGTCAACCTTGAAATAAATGGCCATATCTTCGTAAAAAATTGCCCCATTTCAATTTTAAAGGTGTTTTTGGAATTCGCTCGATCTTTGGAACAAAACTGCATTTAAATAATTTGACTTCCGACTCATCTAAGAAAGATATTAAGGGATATTGTTGATTAACAGAAAATATATGGAAAACATTAAATAGGGTCTACCTTGAAATAAATGGCCATATCTTCGTCCAAAATTGCCCCATTTCAATTATAAAGGTGTTGTTAGAATTCACTCGATCTTTGGAACAAAAATGCATTAAAATAATTTGACTTCCGACTCATCTAAGAAAGATATTAAGGGATATTGTTGATTAACAGAAAATATATGGAAAGCATTAAATAGGGTCTACCTTGAAATAAATGGCCATATCTTTGTCTCAAATTGGCCCATTTCAATTATAAAGGTGTTGTTAGAATTCACTCGATCTTCGGAACAAAAATGCATTAAAATAATTTGACTTCCGACTCATCTAAGAAAGATATTAAGGGATATTGTTGATTAACAGAAAATATATGGAAAGCATTAAATAGGGTCTACCTTGAAATAAATGGCCATATCTTCGTCAAAAATTGCCCCATTTCAATTATAAAGCTGTTTTTAGAATTCGCTCGATCTTTGGAACAAAACTGCATTAAAATAATTTGACTTCCAACTCATCTAAGAAGGATATTAAGGGATATTCTTCGATAAATAGAAAATATATGGAAAGCATTAAATTGGGTCTACCATGAAATAAATGGCCATATCTTCGTCAAAAATTGCCCCATTTCAATTACGAAGGTGTTTTTAGAATTCAATCGATCTTTGGAACAAAACTGCATTAAAATGATTCGACTTCCGACTCATCTAAGAAAGATATTAAGAGATATTCTTCGATTAATAGAAAATATAAGGCAAACATTAAATAGGGTCAACCTTGAAATAAATGGCCATATCTTCGTCTAAAATTGCCCCATTTCAATTATAAAGGTGTTTTTAGAATTCACTTAATCTTTGGAACAAAACTGCATTAAAATAATTTGACTTCCGACTCATCTAAGAAAGATATTAAGGGATATTCTTCGATAAATAGAAAATATATGGAAAGCATTAAATAGGGTCTACCTTGAAATAAATGGCCATATCTTCGTCAAAAATTGCCCCATTTCAATTATAAAGATGTTTTTGGAATTCGCTCGATCTTTGGAACAAAACTGCATTAAAATTATTTGACTTCCAACTCATCTAAGAAGGATATTAAGGGATATTCTTCGATAAATAGAAAATATATGGAAAGCATTAAATAGGGTCTACCATGAAATAAATGGCCATATCTTCGTCAAAAATTGCCCCATTTCAATTATGAAGGTGTTTTTAGAATTCAATCGATCTTTGGAACAAAACTGCATTAAAATGATTTGACTTCCGACTCATCTAAGAAAGATATTAAGAGATATTCTTCGATTAATAGAAAATATAAGGCAAACATTAAATACCAACCTTGAAATAAAAGGCCATATCTTTGTCTCAAATTGGCCCATTTCAATTATAAAGGTGTTTTTAGAATTCACTCAATCTTTGGAACAAAACTGCATTAAAATAATTTGACTTCCGACTCATCTAAGAAAGATATTAAGGGATATTCTTCGATTAATAGAAAATATAAGGCAAACATTAAATAGGGTCAACCTTGAAATAAATGGCCATATCTTCGTCAAAAATTGCCCCATTTCAATTATAAAGGTGTTTTTGGAATTCGCTCGATCTTTGGAATAAAACTGCATTAAAATAATTTGACTTCCGACTCATCTAAGAAAGATATTAAGGGATATTGTTGATTAACAGAAAATATATGGAAAGCATTAAATAGGGTCTACCTTGAAATAAATGGCCATATCTTCGTCCAAAATTACCCCATTTCAATTATAAAGGTGTTTTTAGAATTCACTCGATCTTTGGAACAAAACTGCATTAAAATAATTTGACTTCCGACTCATCTAAGAAAGATAATAAGGGATATTCTTCGATAAATAGAAAATATATGGAAAGCATTAAATAGGGTCTACCTTGAAATAAATGGCCATATCTTCGTCCAAAATTGCCCCATTTCAATTATAAAGATGTTTTTAGAATTCGCTCGATCTTTGGAACAAAACTGCATTAAAATAATTTGACTTCCAACTCATCTAAGAAGGATATTAAGGGATATTCTTCGATAAAAAGAAAATATATGGAAAGCATTAAATAGGGTCTACCTTGAAATAAATGGCCATATCTTCGTCAAAAATTGCCCCATTTCAATTATAAAGATGTTTTTAGAATTCGCTCGATCTTTGGAACAAAACTGCATTAAATTTATTTGACTTCCAACTCATCTAAGAAGGATATTAAGGGATATTCTTCGATAAATAGAAAATATATGGAAAGCATTAAATAGGGTCTACCATAAAATAAATGGCCATATCTTCGTCAAAAATTGTCCCATTTAAATTATGAAGGTGTTTTTAGAATTCACTCGATCTTTGGAACAAAACTGCATTAAAATAATTTGACTTCCGATTCATCTAAGAAAGATATCAAGGGATATTCTTCGATAAATGGAAAATATATGGAAAGCATTAAATAGGGTCTACCTTGAAATAAATGGCCATATCTTCGTCAAAAATTGCCCCATTTCAATTATAAAGATGTTTTTGGAATTCGGTCGATCTTTGGAACAAAACTGCATTAAAATAATTTGACTTCCAACTCATCTAAGAAGGATATTAAGGGATATTCTTCGATAAATAGAAAATATATGGAAAGCATTAAATAGGGTCTACCTTGAAATAAATGGCCATATCTTCGTCAAAAATTGCCCCATTTCAATTATAAAGATGTTTTTAGAATTCAATCGATCTTTGGAACAAAACTGCATTAAAATAATTTGACTTCCGACTCATCTAAGAAAGATATTAAGAGATATTCTTCGATTAATAGAAAATATAAGGCAAACATTAAATAGGGTCAACCTTGAAATAAATGGCCATATCTTTGTCTCAAATTGGCCCATTTCAATTATAAAGGTGTTTTTAGAATTCACTTAATCTTTGGAACAAAACTGCATTAAAATAATTTGACTGCCGACTCATCTAAGAAAGATATTAAGGGATATTCTTCGATAAATAGAAAATATATGGAAAGCATTAAATAGGGTCAACCTTGAAATAAATGGCCATATCTTCGTCAAAAATTGACCCATTTCAATTATAAAGATGTTTTTGGAATTCGCTCGATCTTTGGAACAAAACTGCATTAAAATTATTTGACTTCCAACTCATCTAAGAAGGATATTAAGGGATATTCTTCGATAAATAGAAAATATATGGAAAGCATTAAATAGGGTCTACCATGAAATAAATGGCCATATCTTCGTCAAAAATTGCCCCATTTAAATTATGAAGGTGTTTTTAGAATTCAGTCGATCTTTGGAACAAAACTGCATTAAAATGATTTGACTTCCGACTCATCTAAGAAAGATATTAAGAGATATTCTTCGATTAATTGAAAATATAAGGCAAACATTAAATACCAACCTTGAAATAAATGGCCATATCTTTGTCTCAAATTTGCCCATTTCAATTATAAAGGTGTTTTTAGAATTCACTCAATCTTTGGAACAAAACTGCATTAAAATAATTTGACTTCCGACTCATCTAAGAAAGATATTAAGAGATAATCTTCGATTAATAGAAAATATAAGGCAAACATTAAATAGGGTCAACCTTGAAATAAATGGCCATATCTTCGTAAAAAATTGCCCCATTTCAATTTTAAAGGTGTTTTTGGAATTCGCTCGATCTTTGGAACAAAACTGCATTAAAATAATTTGACTTCCGACTCATCTAAGAAAGATATTAAGGGATATTGTTGATTAACAGAAAATATATGGAAAGCATTAAATAGGGTCTACCTTGAAATAAATGGCCATATCTTCGTCAAAAATTGCCCCATTTCAATTATGAAGGTGTTTTTAGAATTCAATCGATCTTTGGAACAAAACTGCATTAAAATGATTTGACTTCCGACTCATCTAAGAAAGATATTAAGGGATATTGTTGATTAACAGAAAATATATGGAAAGCATTAAATAGGGTCTACCTTGAAATAAATGGCCATATCTTCGTCAAAAATTGCCCCATTTAAATTATGAAGGTGTTTTTAGAATTCAGTCGATCTTTGGAACAAAACTGCATTAAAATAATTTGACGTCCGACTCATCTAAGAAAGATATTAAGGGATATTCTTCGATTAATAGAAAATATAAGCCAAACATTAAATAGGGTCAACCTTGAAATAAATGGCCATATCTTCGTCTCAAATTGGCCCATTTCAATTATAAAGGTGTTTTTAGAATTCACTCAATCTTTGGAACAAAACTGCATTAAAATAATTTGACTTCCGACTCATCTAAGAAAGATATTAAGGGATATTGTTGATTAACAGAAAATATATGGAAAGCATTAAATAGGGTCAACCTTGAAATAAATGGCCATATCTTCGTCAAAAATTGCCCCATTTCAATTATAAAGATGTTTTTGGAATTCGCTCGATCTTTGGAACAAAACTGCATTAAAATTATTTGACTTCCAACTCATCTAAGAAGGATATTAAGGGATATTCTTCGATAAATAGAAAATATATGGAAAGCATTAAATAGGGTCTACCATGAAATAAATGGCCATATCTTCGTCAAAAATTGCCCCATTTAAATTATGAAGGTGTTTTTAGAATTCAGTCGATCTTTGGAACAAAACTGCATTAAAATGATTTGACTTCCGACTCATCTAAGAAAGATATTAAGAGATATTCTTCGATTAATAGAAAATATAAGGCAAACATTAAATACCAACCTTGAAATAAATGGCCATATCTTTGTCTCAAATTTGCCCATTTCAATTATGAAGATGTTTTTAGAATTCAATCGATCTTTGAAACAAAACTGCATTAAAATAATTTGACTTCCGACTCATCTAAGAAAGATATTAAGAGATAATCTTCGATTAATAGAAAATATAAGGCAAACATTAAATAGGGTCAACCTTGAAATAAATGGCCATATCTTCGTAAAAAATTGCCCCATATCAATTTTAAAGGTGTTTTTGGAATTCGCTCGATCTTTGGAACAAAACTGCATTAAAATAATTTGACTTCCGACTCATCTAAGAAAGATATTAAGGGATATTGTTGATTAACAGAAAATATATGGAAAGCATTAAATAGGGTCTACCTTGAAATAAATGGCCATATCTTCGTCAAAAAACATTAAATACCAACCTTGAAATAAATGGCCATACCTTTGTCTCAAATTGGCCCATTTCAATTATAAAGGTGTTTTTAGAATTCACTCAATCTTTGGAACAAAACTGCATTAAAATAATTTGACTTCCGACTCATCTAAGAAAGATATTAAGAGATATTCTTCGATTAATAGAAAATATAAGGCAAACATTAAATAGGGTCAACCTTGAAATAAATGGCCATATCTTCGTCAAAAATTGCCCCATTTCAATTATAAAGGTGTTTTTGGAATTCGCTCGATCTTTGGAACAAAACTGCATTAAAATAATTTGACTTCCGACTCATCTAAGAAAGATATTAAGGGATATTGTTGATTAACAGAAAATATATGGAAAGCATTAAATAGGGTCTACCTTGAAATAAATGGCCATATCTTCGTCCAAAATTGCCCCATTTCAATTATAAAGGTGTTTTTAGAATTCACTCGATCTTTGGAACAAAACTGCATTAAAATAATTTGACTTCCGACTCATCTAAGAAAGATATTAAGGGATATTCTTCGATAAATAGAAAATATATGGAAAGCATTAAATAGGGTCTACCTTGAAATAAATGGCCATATCTTCGTCCAAAATTGCCCCATTTCAATTATAAAGATGTTTTTAGAATTCGCTCGATCTTTGGAACAAAACTGCATTAAAATAATTTGACTTCCAACTCATCTAAGAAGGATATTAAGGGATATTCTTCGATAAATAGAAAATATATGGAAAGCATTAAATAGGGTCTACCTTGAAATAAATGGCCATATCTTCGTCAAAAATTGCCCCATTTCAATTATAAAGATGTTTTTAGAATTCGCTCGATCTTTGGAACAAAACTGCATTAAATTAATTTGACTTCCAACTCATCTAAGAAGGATATTAAGGGATATTCTTCGATAAATAGAAAATATATGGAAAGCATTAAATAGGGTCTACCATAAAATAAATGGCCATATCTTCGTCAAAAATTGTCCCATTTAAATTATGAAGGTGTTTTTAGAATTCACTCGATCTTTGGAACAAAACTGCATTAAAATAATTTGACTTCCGATTCATCTAAGAAAGATATCAAGGGATATTCTTCGATAAATGGAAAATATATGGAAAGCATTAAATAGGGTCTACCTTGAAATAAATGGCCATATCTTCGTCAAAAATTGCCCCATTTCAATTATAAAGATGTTTTTGGAATTCGGTCGATCTTTGGAACAAAACTGCATTAAAATAATTTGACTTCCAACTCATCTAAGAAGGATATTAAGGGATATTCTTCGATAAATAGAAAATATATGGAAAGCATTAAATAGGCTCTACCTTGAAATAAATGGCCATATCTTCGTCAAAAATTGCCCCATTTCAATTATAAAGATGTTTTTAGAATTCAATCGATCTTTGGAACAAAACTGCATTAAAATAATTTGACTTCCGTCTCATCTAAGAAAGATATTAAGAGATATTCTTCGATTAATAGAAAATATATGGCAAACATTAAATAGGGTCAACCTTGAAATAAATGGCCATATCTTTGTCTCAAATTGCCCCATTTCAATTATAAAGGTGTTTTTAGAATTCACTTGATCTTTGGAACAAAACTGCATTAAAATAATTTGACTTCCGACTCATCTAAGAAAGATATTAAGAGATATTCTTCGATAAATAGAAAATATATGGAAAGCATTAAATAGGGTCTACCTTGAAATAAATGGCCATATCTTCGTCTCAAATTGCCCCATTTCAATTATAAAGATGTTTTTGGAATTTGCTCGATCTTTGGAACAAAACTGCATTAAAATTATTTGACTTCCAACTCATCTAAGAAGGATATTAAGGGATATTCTTCGATAAATAGAAAATATATGGAAAGCATTAAATAGGGTCTACCATGAAATAAATGGCCATATCTTCGTCAAAAATTGCCCCATTTAAATTATGAAGGTGTTTTTAGAATTCAGTCGATCTTTGGAACAAAACTGCATTAAAATGATTTGACTTCCGACTCATCTAAGAAAGATATTAAGAGATATTCTTCGATTAATAGAAAATATAAGGCAAACATTAAATACCAACCTTGAAATAAATGGCCATATCTTTGTCTCAAATTGGCCCATTTCAATTATAAAGGTGTTTTTAGAATTCACTCAATCTTTGGAACAAAACTGCTTTAAAATAATTTGACTTCCGACTCATCTAAGAAAGATATTAAGAGATAATCTTCGATTAATAGAAAATATAAGGCAAACATTAAATAGGGTCAACCTTGAAATAAATGGCCATATCTTCGTAAAAAATTGCCCCATTTCAATTTTAAAGGTGTTTTTGGAATTCGCTCGATCTTTGGAACAAAACTGCATTAACATAATTTGACTTCCGACTCATCTAAGAAAGATATTAAGGGATATTCTTTGATTAACAGAAAATATATGGAAAGTATTAAATAGGGTCTACCTTGAAATAAATGGCCATATCTTCGTCAAAAATTGCCCCATTTCAATTATAAAGGTGTTGTTAGAATTCACTCGATCTTTAGAACAAAAATGCATTAAAATAATTTGACTTCCGACTCATCTAAGGAAGATATTAAGGGATATTGTTGATTAACAGAAAATATATGGAAAGCATTAAATAGGGTCTACCTTGAAATAAATGGCCATATCTTCGTCAAAAATTGCCCCATTTCAATTATAAAGCTGTTTTTAGAATTCGCTCGATCTTTGGAACAAAACTGCATTAAAATAATTTGACTTCCAACTCATCTAAGAAGGATATTAAGGGATATTCTTCGATAAATAGAAAATATATGGAAAGCATTAAATTGGGTCTACCATGAAATAAATGGCCATATCTTCGTCAAAAATTGCCCCATTTCAATTATGAAGGTGTTTTTAGAATTCAATCGATCTTTGAAACAAAACTGCATTAAAATAATTCGACTTCCGACTCATCTAAGAAAGATATTAAGAGATATTCTTCGATTAATAGAAAATATAAGGCAAACATTAAATAGGGTCAACCTTGAAATAAATGGCCATATCTTCGTCTCAAATTGGCCCATTTCAATTATAAAGGTGTTTTTAGAATTCACTCAATCTTTGGAACAAAACTGCATTAAAATAATTTGACTTCCGACTCATCTAAGAAAGATATTAAGGGATATTGTTGATTAACAGAAAATATATGGAAAGCATTAAATAGGGTCTACCTTGAAATAAATGGCCATATCTTCGTCAAAAATTGCCCCATTTCAATTATGAAGGTGTTTTTAGAATTCAATCGATCTTTGAAACAAAACTGCATTAAAATGATTTGACTTCCGACTCATCTAAGAAAGATATTAAGAGATATTCTTTGATTAGTAGAAAATATAAGGCAAACATTAAATACCAACCTTGAAATAAATGGCCATATCTTTGTCTCAAATTGGCCCATTTCAATTATAAAGGTGTTTTTAGAATTCACTCAATCTTTGGAACAAAACTGCATTAAAATAATTTGACTTCCGACTCATCTAAGAAAGATATTAAGAGATATTCTTCGATTAATAGAAAATATAAGGCAAACATTAAATAGGGTCAACCTTGAAATAAATGGCCATATCTTCGTCAAAAATTGCCCCATTTCAATTATAAAGGTGTTTTTAGAATTCGCTCGATCTTTGGAACAAAACTGCATTAAAATAATTTGACTTCCGACTCATCTAAGAAAGATATTAAGGGATATTGTTGATTAACAGAAAATATATGGAAAGCATTAAATAGGGTCTACCTTGAAATAAATGGCCATATCTTCGTCCAAAATTGCCCCATTTCAATTATAAAGGTGTTTTTAGAATTCACTCGATCTTTGGAACAAAACTGCATTAAAATTATTTGACTTCCGACTCATCTAAGAAAGATATTAAGGGATATTCTTCGATAAATAGAAAATATATGGAAAGCATTAAATAGGGTCTACCTTGAAATAAATGGCCATATCTTCGTCAAAAATTGCCCCATTTCAATTATAGAGGTGTTTTTAGAATTCACTCAATCTTTGGAACAAAACTGCATTAAAATAATTTGACTCCCGACTCATCTAAGAAAGATATTAAGGGATATTCTTCGATAAATAGAAATTATATGGAAAGCATTAAATAGGGTCTACCTTGAAATAAATGGTCATATCTTCGTCAAAAATTGACCCATTTCAATTATAAAGATGTTTTTAGAATTCGCTCGATCTTTGGAACAAAACTGCATTAAAATAATTTGACTTCCAACTCATCTAAGAACGATATTAAGGGATATTCTTCGATAAATAGAAAATATATGGAAAGCATTAAATTGGGTCCACCATGAAATAAATGGTCATATCTTCGTCAAAAATTGCCCCATTTCAATTATGAAGGTGTTTTTAGAATTCAATCGATCTTTGAAACAAAACTGCATTAAAATAATTTGACTTCCGACTCATCTAAGAAAGATATTAAGAGATATTCTTCGATTAATAGAAAATATAAGGCAAACATTAAATAGGGTCTACCTTGAAATAAATGGCCATATCTTCGTCAAAAATTGCCCCATTTCAATTATGAAGGTGTTTTTAGAATTCACTCGATCTTTGAAAACAAACTGCATTAAATTAATTTGACTTCCGACTCATCTAAGAAAGATATTAAGGGATATTCTTCGATAAATAGAAAATATAAGCCAAACATTAAATAGGGTCTACCTTGAAATAAATAGCCATATCTTCGTCAAAAATTGCTCCATTTCAATTATAAAGGTGTTTTTAGAATTCACTCAATCTTTGAAACAAAACTGCGTTAATATAATTTGACTTCCGACTCATCTAAGAAAGATATTAAGGGATATTGTTGATTAACAGAAAATATATGGAAAGCATTAAATAGGGTCTACCTTGAAATAAATGGCCATATCTTCGTCAAAAATTGCCCCATTTCAATTATGAAGGTGTTTTTAGAATTCAATCGATCTTTGGAACAAAATTGCATTAAAATGATTTGACATCCGACTCATCTAAGAAAGATATTAAGAGATATTCTTCGATTAATAGAAAATATAAGGCAAACATTAAATACCAACCTTCAAATAAATGGCCATACCTTTGTCTCAAATTGGCCCATTTCAATTATAAAGGTGTTTTTAGAATTCACTCAATCTTTGGAACAAAACTGCATTAAAATAATTTGACTTCCGACTCATCTAAGAAAGATATTAAGAGATATTCTTCGATTAATAGAAAATATAAGGCAAACATTAAAAAGGGTCAACCTTGAAATAAATGGCCATATCTTCGTCAAAAATTGCCCCATTTCAATTATAGAGGTGTTTTTGGAATTCGCTCGATCTTTGGAACAAAACTGCATTAAAATAATTTGACTTCCGACTCATCTAAGAAAGATATTAAGGGATATTGTTGATTAACAGAAAATATATGGAAAGCATTAAATAGGGTCTACCTTGAAATAAATGGCCATATCTTCGTCCAAAATTGCCCCATTTCAATTATAAAGGTGTTTTTAGAATTCACTCAATCTTTGGAACAAAACTGCATTAAAATAATTTGACTTCCGACTCATCTAAGAAAGATATTAAGAGATAATCTTCGATTAATAGAAAATATAAGGCAAACATTAAATAGGGTCAACCTTGAAATAAATGGCCATATCTTCGTAAAAAATTGCCCCATTTCAATTTTAAAGGTGTTTTTGGAATTCGCTCGATCTTTGGAACAAAACTGCATTAAAATAATTTGACTTCCGACTCATCTAAGAAAGATATTAAGGGATATTCTTTGATTAACAGAAAATATATGGAAAGTATTAAATAGGGTCTACCTTGAAATAAATGGCCATATCTTCGTCAAAAATTGCCCCATTTCAACTATAAAGGTGTTGTTAGAATTCACTCGATCTTTGGAACAAAAATGCATTAAAATAATTTGACTTCCGACTCATCTAAGGAAGATATTAAGGGATATTGTTGATTAACAGAAAATATATGGAAAGCATTAAATAGGGTCTACCTTGAAATAAATGGCCATATCTTCGTCAAAAATTGCCCCATTTCAATTATAAAGCTGTTTTTAGAATTCGCTCGATCTTTGGAACAAAACTGCATTAAAATAATTTGACTTCCAACTCATCTAAGAAGGATATTAAGGGATATTCTTCGATAAATAGAAAATATATGGAAAGCATTAAATTGGGTCTACCATGAAATAAATGGCCATATCTTCGTCAAAAATTGCCCCATTTCAATTATGAAGGTGTTTTTAGAATTCAATCGATCTTTGAAACAAAACTGCATTAAAATAATTTGACTTCCGACTCATCTAAGAAAGATATTAAGAGATATTCTTCGATTAATAGAAAATATAAGGCAAACATTAAATAGGGTCAACCTTGAAATAAATGGCCATATCTTTGTCTCAAATTGGCCCATTTCAATTATAAAGGTGTTTTTAGAATTCACTCAATCTTTGGAACAAAACTGCATTAAAATAATTTGACTTCCGACTCATCTAAGAAAGATATTAAGGGATATTGTTGATTAACAGAAAATATATGGAAAGCATTAAATAGGGTCTACCTTGAAATAAATGGCCATATCTTCGTCAAAAATTGCCCCATTTCAATTATGAAGGTGTTTTTAGACTTCAATCGATCTTTGAAACAAAACTGCATTAAAATGATTTGACTTCCGACTCATCTAAGAAAGATATTAAGAGATATTCTTTGATTAGTAGAAAATATAAGGCAAACATTAAATACCAACCTTGAAATAAATGGCCATATCTTTGTCTCAAATTGGCCCATTTCAATTATAAAGGTGTTTTTAGAATTCACTCAATCTTTGGAACAAAACTGCATTAAAATAATTTGACTTCCGACTCATCTAAGAAAGATATTAAGAGATATTCTTCGATTAATAGAAAATATAAGGCAAACATTAAATAGGGTCAACCTTGAAATAAATGGCCATATCTTCGTCAAAAATTGCCCCATTTCAATTATAAAGGTGTTTTTGGAATTCGCTCGATCTTTGGAACAAAACTGCATTAAAATAATTTGACTTCCGACTCATCTAAGAAAGATATTAAGGGATATTGTTGATTAACAGAAAATATATGGAAAGCATTAAATAGGGTCTACCTTGAAATAAATGGCCATATCTTCGTCAAAAATTGCCCCATTTCAATTATAGAGGTGTTTTTAGAATTCACTCAATCTTTGGAACAAAACTGCATTAAAATAATTTGACTCCCGACTCATCTAAGAAAGATATTAAGGGATATTCTTCGATAAATAGAAATTATATGGAAAGCATTAAATAGGGTCTACCTTGAAATAAATGGTCATATCTTCGTCAAAAATTGACCCATTTCAATTATAAAGATGTTTTTAGAATTCGCTCGATCTTTGGAACAAAACTGCATTAAAATAATTTGACTTCCAACTCATCTAAGAAGGATATTAAGGGATATTCTTCGATAAATAGAAAATATATGGAAAGCATTAAATTGGGTCTACCATGAAATAAATGGTCATATCTTCGTCAAAAATTGCCCCATTTCAATTATGAATGTGTTTTTAGAATTCAATCGATCTTTGAAACAAAACTGCATTAAAATAATTTGACTTCCGACTCATCTAAGAAATATATTAAGAGATATTCTTCGATTAATAGAAAATATAAGGCAAACATTAAATAGGGTCTACCTTGAAATAAATGGCCATATCTTCGTCAAAAATTGCCCCATTTCAATTATAGAGGTGTTTTTGGAATTCGCTCGATCTTTGGAACAAAACTGCATTAAAATAATTTGACTTCCGACTCATCTAAGAAAGATATTAAGGGATATTGTTGATTAACAGAAAATATATGGAAAGCATTAAATAGGGTCTACCTTGAAATAAATGGCCATATCTTCGTCCAAAATTGCCCCATTTCAATTATAAAGGTGTTTTTAGAATTCACTCAATCTTTGGAACAAAACTGCATTAAAATAATTTGACTTCCGACTCATTTAAGAAAGATATTAGGGGAAAATGTTGATTAACAGAAAATATAAGGAAAGCATTATATAGGATCTACCTTGAAATAAATGGCCATATCTTCGTAAAAAATTGCCCCATTTCAATTTTAAAGGTGTTTTTGGAATTCGCTCGATCTTTGGAACAAAACTGCATTAAAATAATTTGACTTCCGACTCATCTAAGAAAGATATTAAGGGATATTCTTTGATTAACAGAAAATATATGGAAAGTATTAAATAGGGTCTACCTTGAAATAAATGGCCATATCTTCGTCAAAAATTGCCCCATTTCAACTATAAAGGTGTTGTTAGAATTCACTCGATCTTTGGAACAAAAATGCATTAAAATAATTTGACTTCCGACTCATCTAAGGAAGATATTAAGGGATATTGTTGATTAACAGAAAATATATGGAAAGCATTAAATAGGGTCTACCTTGAAATAAATGGCCATATCTTCGTCAAAAATTGCCCCATTTCAATTATAAAGCTGTTTTTAGAATTCGCTCGATCTTTGGAACAAAACTGCATTAAAATAATTTGACTTCCAACTCATCTAAGAAGGATATTAAGGGATATTCTTCGATAAATAGAAAATATATGGAAAGCATTAAATTGGGTCTACCATGAAATAAATGGCCATATCTTCGTCAAAAATTGCCCCATTTCAATTATGAAGGTGTTTTTAGAATTCAATCGATCTTTGAAACAAAACTGCATTAAAATAATTTGACTTCCGACTCATCTAAGAAAGATATTAAGAGATATTCTTCGATTAATAGAAAATATAAGGCAAACATTAAATAGGGTCAACCTTGAAATAAATGGCCATATCTTTGTCTCAAATTGGCCCATTTCAATTATAAAGGTGTTTTTAGAATTCACTCAATCTTTGGAACAAAACTGCATTAAAATAATTTGACTTCCGACTCATCTAAGAAAGATATTAAGGGATATTGTTGATTAACAGAAAATATATGGAAAGCATTAAATAGGGTCTACCTTGAAATAAATGGCCATATCTTCGTCAAAAATTGCCCCATTTCAATTATGAAGGTGTTTTTAGACTTCAATCGATCTTTGAAACAAAACTGCATTAAAATGATTTGACTTCCGACTCATCTAAGAAAGATATTAAGAGATATTCTTTGATTAGTAGAAAATATAAGGCAAACATTAAATACCAACCTTGAAATAAATGGCCATATCTTTGTCTCAAATTGGCCCATTTCAATTATAAAGGTGTTTTTAGAATTCAATCGATCTTTGGAACAAAACTGCATTAAAATAATTTGACTTCCGACTCATCTAAGAAAGATATTAAGAGATATTCTTCGATTAATAGAAAATATAAGGCAAACATTAAATAGGGTCAACCTTGAAATAAATGGCCATATCTTCGTCAAAAATTGCCCCATTTCAATTATAAAGGTGTTTTTGGAATTCGCTCGATCTTTGGAACAAAACTGCATTAAAATAATTTGACTTCCGACTCATCTAAGAAAGATATTAAGGGATATTGTTGATTAACAGAAAATATATGGAAAGCATTAAATAGGGTCTACCTTGAAATAAATGGCCATATCTTCGTCAAAAATTGCCCCATTTCAATTATAGAGGTGTTTTTAGAATTCACTCAATCTTTGGAACAAAACTGCATTAAAATAATTTGACTCCCGACTCATCTAAGAAAGATATTAAGGGATATTCTTCGATAAATAGAAATTATATGGAAAGCATTAAATAGGGTCTACCTTGAAATAAATGGTCATATCTTCGTCAAAAATTGACCCATTTCAATTATAAAGATGTTTTTAGAATTCGCTCGATCTTTGGAACAAAACTGCATTAAAATAATTTGACTTCCAACTCATCTAAGAAGGATATTAAGGGATATTCTTCGATAAATAGAAAATATATGGAAAGCATTAAATTGGGTCTACCATGAAATAAATGGTCATATCTTCGTCAAAAATTGCCCCATTTCAATTATGAATGTGTTTTTAGAATTCAATCGATCTTTGAAACAAAACTGCATTAAAATAATTTGACTTCCGACTCATCTAAGAAATATATTAAGAGATATTCTTCGATTAATAGAAAATATAAGGCAAACATTAAATAGGGTCTACCTTGAAATAAATGGCCATATCTTCGTCAAAAATTGCCCCATTTCAATTATGAAGGTGTTTTTAGAATTCAATCGATCTTTGGAACAAAACTGCATTAAAATGATTTGACTTCCGACTCATCTAAGAAAGATATTAAGAGATATTCTTCGATTAATAGAAAATATAAGGCAAACATTAAATAGGGTCTACCTTGAAATAAATGGCCATATCTTCGTCAAAAATTGCCCCATTTCAATTATAAAGGTGTTTTTAGAATTCATTCAATCTTTGGAACAAAAGTGCATTAAAATAATTTGACTTCCGACTCATCTAACAAAGATATTAAGGGATATTGTTGATTAACAGAAAATATATGGAAAGCATTAAATAGGGTCTACCTTGAAATAAATGGCCATATCTTCGTCAAAAATTGCCCCATTTCAATTATGAAGGTGTTTTTAGAATTCAATCGATCTTTGGAACAAAACTGCATTAAAATGATTTGACTTCCGACTCATCTAAGAAAAATATTAAGGGATATTCTTCGAAAATAGAAAATATAAGGCAAACATTAAATACCAACCTTGAAATAAATGGCCATACCTTTGTCTCAAATTGGCCCATTTCAATTATAAAGGTGTTTCTAGAGTTCACTCAATCTTTGGAACAAAACTGCATTAAAATAATTTGACGTTCGACTCATCTAAGTAAGATATTAAGGGATATTCTTCGATTAATAGAAAATATAAGGCAAACATTAAATAGGGTCTACCTTGAAATAAATGGCCATATCTTCGTCAAAAATTGCCCCATTTCAATTATAGAGGTGTTTTTGGAATTCGCTCGATCTTTGGAACAAAACTGCATTAAAATAATTTGACTTCCGACTCATCTAAGAAAGATATTAAGGGATATTGTTGATTAACAGAAAATATATGGAAAGCATTAAATAGGGTCTACCTTGAAATAAATGGCCATATCTTCGTCCAAAATTGCCCCATTTCAATTATAAAGGTGTTTTTAGAATTCACTCGATCTTTGAAACAAAACTGCATTAAAATAATTTGACTTCCGACTCATCTAAGAAAGATATTAAGGGATATTCTTCGATAAATAGAAAATATATGGAAAGCATTAAATAGGGTCTACATTGAAATAAATGGCCATATCTTCGTCAAAAATTGCCCCATTTCAATTATAAAGATGTTTTTGGAATTCGCTCAATCTTTGGAACAAAACTGCATTAAAATAATTTGACTTCCGACTCATCTAAGAAAGATATTAAGGGATATTCTTCGATAAATAGAAAATATATGGAAAGCATTATATAGGGTCTACCTTGAAATAAATGGCCATATCTTCGTCAAAAATTGCCCCATTTCAATTATAAAGATGTTTATAGAATTCGCTCGATCTTTGGAACAAAACTGCATTAAAATAATTTGACTTCCAACTCATCTAAGAAGGATATTAAGGGATATTCTTCGATAAATAGAAAATATATGGACAGCATTAAATTGGGTCTACCATGAAATAAATGGCCATATCTTCGTCAAAAATTGCCCCATTTCAATTATGAAGGTGTTTTTAGAATTCAATCGATCTTTGAAACAAAACTGCATTAAAATAATTTGACTTCCGACTCATCTAAGAAAGATATTAAGAGATATTCTTCGATTAATAGAAAATATAAGGCAAACATTAAATAGGGTCAACCTTGAAATAAATGGCCATATCTTCGTCAAAAATTGCCCCATTTCAATTATAAAGATGTTTTTAGAATTCACTCAATCTCTGAAACAAAACTGCATTAAAATTATTTGACTTCCGACTCATCTAAGAAAGATATTAAAGGATATTGTTGATTAACAGAAAATATATGGAAAGCATTAAATAGGGTCTACCTTGAAATAAATGGCCATATCTTCGTCAAAAATTGCCCCATTTCAATTATAAAGGTGTTTTTAGAATTCACTCGATCTTTGGAACAAAACTGCATTAAAATAATTTGACTTCCGACTCATCTAAGAAAGATATTAAGGGATATTCTTCGAATAATAGAAAATATATGGAAAGCATTAAATAGGGTATACCTTGAAATAAATGGCCATATCTTCGTCAAAAAATTGCCCCATTTTAATTATAAAGGTGTTTTTAGAATTCACTCGATCTTTGGAACAAAACTGCATTAAAATAATTTGACTTCCGACTCATCTAAGAAAGATATTAAGGGATATTCTTCGATAAATAGAAAATATATGGAAAGCATTAAATAGGGTCTACCTTGAAATAAATGGCCATATCTTCGTCAAAAATTGCCCCATTTCAATTATAAAGGTGTTTTTAGAATTCACTTGATCTTTGGAACGAAAACTGCATTAAAATGATTTGACTTCCGACTCATCTAAGAAAGATATTAAGAGATATTCTTCGATTAATAGAAAATATGAGGCAAACATTAAATACCAACCTTGAAATAAATGGCCATATCTTCGTCAAAAATTGCCCCATTTCAATTATAAAGAAGTTTTTGGAATTCGCTCGATCTTTGGAACAAAACTGCATTAAAATAATTTGACTTCCGACTCATCTAAGAAAGATATTAAGGGATATTGTTGATTAACAGAAAATATATGGAAAGCATTAAATAGGGTCTACCTTGAAATAAATGGCCATATCTTCGTCCAAAATTGCCCCATTTCAATTATAAAGGTGTTTTTAGAATTCAATCGATCTTTGGAACAAAACTGCATTAAAATAATTTGACTTCCGACTCATCTAAGAAAGATATTAAGGGATATTCTTCGATTAATAGAAAATATAAGGCAAACATTAAATAGGGTCAACCTTGAAATAAATGGCCATATCTTCGTCAAAAATTGCCCCATTTCAATTATAAAGGTGTTTTTAGAATTCACTCAATCTTTGGAACAAAACTGCATTAAAATAATTTGAATTCCGACTCATCTAAGAAAGATATTAAGAGATATTCTTCGATTAATAGAAAATATGAGGCAAACATTAAATACCAACCTTGAAATAAATGGCTATATCTTCGTCAAAAATTGCCCCATTTCAATTATAAAGGTGTTTTTGGAATTCGCTCGATCTTTGGAACAAAACTGCATTAAAATAATTTGACTTCCGACTCATCTAAGAAAGATATTAAGGGATATTCTTCGATAAATAGAAAATATATGGAAAGCATTAAATAGGGTCTACCTTGAAATAAATGGCCATATCTTCGTCAAAAATTGCCCCATTTCAATTATAAAGGTGTTTTTGGAATTCGCTCGATCTTTGGAACAAAACTGCATTCAAATAATTTGACTTCCAACTCATCTAAGAAGGATATTAAGGGATATTCTTCGATAAATAGAAAATATATGGAAAGCATTAAATAGGGTCTACCATGAAATAAATGGCCATATCTTCGTCAAAAAGTGCCCCATTTCAATTATGAAGGTGTTTTTAGAATTCAATCGATCTTTGGAACAAAACTGCATTAAAATAATTTGACTTCCGACTCATCTAAGAAAGATATTAAGGGATATTCTTCGATAAATAGAAAATATATGGAAAGCATTAAATAGGGTCTACCTTGAAATAAATGGCCATATCTTCGTCAAAAATTGCCCCATTTCAATTATAAAGATGTTTTTGGAATTCGCTCGATCTTTGGAACAAAACTGCATTAAAATAATTTGACTTCCGACTCATCTAAGAAAGATATTAAGGGATATTCTTCGATAAATAGAAAATATATGGAAAGCATTATATAGGGTCTACCTTGAAATAAATGGCCATATCTTCGTCAAAAATTGCCCCATTTCAATTATAAAGATGTTTTTAGAATTCGCTCGATCTTTGGAACAAAACTGCATTAAAATAATTTGACTTCCGACTCATCTAAGAAAGATATTAAGGGATATTGTTGATTAACAGAAAATATATGGAAAGCATTAAATAGGGTCTACCTTGAAATAAATGGCCATATCTTCGTCCAAAATTGCCCCATTTCAATTATAAAGGTGTTTTTAGAATTCACTCAATCTTTGGAACAAAACTGCATTAAAATAATTTGACTTCCGACTCATCTAAGAAAGATATTAAGGGATATTCTTCGATAAATAGAAAATATATGGAAAGCATTAAATAGGGTCTACCTTGAAATAAATGGCCATATCTTCGTCAAAAATTGCCCCATTTCAATTATAAAGGTGTTTTTGGAATTCGCTCGATCTTTGGAACAAAACTGCATTAAAATAATTTGACTTCCAACTCATCTAAGAAGGATATTAAGGGATATTCTTCGATAAATAGAAAATATATGGAAAGCATTAAATAGGGTCTACCATGAAATAAATGGCCATATCTTCGTCAAAAATTGCCCCATTTCAATTATGAAGGTGTTTTTAGAATTCAATCGATCTTTGGAACAAAACTGCATTAAAATAATTTGACTTCCGACTCATCTAAGAAAGATATTAAGGGATATTCTTCGATAAATAGAAAATATATGGAAAGCATTAAATAGGGTCTACCTTGAAATAAATGGCCATATCTTCGTGAAAAATTGCCCCATTTCAATTATAAAGATGTTTTTGGAATTCGCTCGATCTTTGAAACAAAACTGCATTAAAATAATTTGACTTCCGACTCATCTAAGAAAGATATTAAGGGATATTCTTCGATAAATAGAAAATATATGGAAAGCATTATATAGGGTCTACCTTGAAATAAATGGCCATATCTTCGTCAAAAATTGCCCCATTTCAATTATAAAGATGTTTTTAGAATTCGCTCGATCTTTGGAACAAAACTGCATTAAAATAATTTGACTTCCAACTCATCTAAGAAGGATATTAAGGGATATTCTTCGATAAATAGAAAATATATGGAAAGCATTAAATTGGGTCTACCATGAAATAAATGGCCATATCTTCGTCAAAAATTGCCCCATTTCAATTATAAAGGTGTTTTTAGAATTCACTCGATCTTTGGAACAAAACTGCATTAAAATAATTTGACTTTCGACTAATCTAAGAAAGATATTAAGGGATATTCTTCGATAAATAGAAAATATATGGAAAGCATTAAATAGGGTCTACCTTGAAATAAATGGCCATATCTTCGTCAAAAATTGCCCCATTTCAATTAAAAAGGTGTTTTTAGAATTCACTTGATCTTTGGAACAAAACTGCATTAAAATAATTTGACTTCCAACTCATCTAAGAAGGATATTAAGGGATATTCTTCGATAAATAGAAAATATATGGAAAGCATTAAATAGGGTCTACCATGAAATAAATGGCCATATCTTCGTCAAAAATTGCCCCATTTCAATTTTGAAGGTGTTTTTAGAATTCAATCGATCTTTGGAACAAAACTGCATTAAAATTATTTGACTTCCGACTCATCTAAGAAAGATATTAAGGGATATTCTTCGATAAATAGAAAATATATGGAAAGCATTAAATAGGGTCTACCTTGAAATAAATGGCCATATCTTCGTCAAAAATTGCCCCATTTCAATTATAAAGGTGTTTTTGGAATTCGCTCGATCTTTGGAACAAAACTGCATTAAAATAATTTGACTTCCAACTCATCTAAGAAGGATATTAAGGGATATTCTTCGATAAATAGAAAATATATGGAAAGCATTAAATAGGGTCTACCATGAAATAAATGGCCATATCTTCGTCAAAAATTGCCCCATTTCAATTATGAAGGTGTTTTTAGAATTCAATCGATCTTTGGAACAAAACTGCATTAAAATAATTTGACTTCCGACTCATCTAAGAAAGATATTAAGGGATATTCTTCGATAAATAGAAAATATATGGAAAGCATTAAATAGGGTCTACCTTGAAATAAATGGCCATATCTTCGTCAAAAATTGCCCCATTTCAATTATAAAGATGTTTTTGGAATTCGCTCGATCTTTGGAACAAAACTGCATTAAAATAATTTGACTTCCGACTCATCTAAGAAAGATATTAAGGGATATTCTTCGATAAATAGAAAATATATGGAAAGCATTATATAGGGTCTACCTTGAAATAAATGGCCATATCTTCGTCAAAAATTGCCCCATTTCAATTATAAAGATGTTTTTAGAATTCGCTCGATCTTTGGAACAAAACTGCATTAAAATAATTTGACTTCCAACTCATCTAAGAAGGATATTAAGGGATATTCTTCGATAAATAGAAAATATATGGAAAGCATTAAATTGGGTCTACCATGAAATAAATGGCCATATCTTCGTCAAAAATTGCCCCATTTCAATTATGAAGGTGTTTTTAGAATTCAATCGATCTTTGAAACAAAACTGCATTAAAATAATTTTACTTCCGACTAATCTAAGAAAGATATTAAGGGATATTCTTCGATAAATAGAAAATATATGGAAAGCATTAAATAGGGTCTACCTTGAAATAAATGGCCATATCTTCGTCAAAAATTGCCCCATTTCAATTATAAAGAAGTTTTTGGAATTCGCTCGATCTTTGGAACAAAACTGCATTAAAATAATTTGACTTCCGACTCATCTAAGAAAGATATTAAGGGATATTGTTGATTAACAGAAAATATATGGAAAGCATTAAATAGGGTCTACCTTGAAATAAATGGCCATATCTTCGTCCAAAATTGCCCCATTTCAATTATAAAGGTGTTTTTAGAATTCAATCGATCTTTGGAACAAAACTGCATTAAAATAATTTGACTTCCGACTCATCTAAGAAAGATATTAAGGGATATTCTTCGATTAATAGAAAATATAAGGCAAACATTAAATAGGGTCAACCTTGAAATAAATGGCCATATCTTCGTCAAAAATTGCCCCATTTCAATTATAAAGGTGTTTTTAGAATTCACTCAATCTTTGGAACAAAACTGCATTAAAATAATTTGAATTCCGACTCATCTAAGAAAGATATTAAGAGATATTCTTCGATTAATAGAAAATATGAGGCAAACATTAAATACCAACCTTGAAATAAATGGCTATATCTTCGTCAAAAATTGCCCCATTTCAATTATAAAGGTGTTTTTGGAATTCGCTCGATCTTTGGAACAAAACTGCATTAAAATAATTTGACTTCCGACTCATCTAAGAAAGATATTAAGGGATATTCTTCGATAAATAGAAAATATATGGAAAGCATTAAATAGGGTCTACCTTGAAATAAATGGCCATATCTTCGTCAAAAATTGCCCCATTTCAATTATAAAGGTGTTTTTGGAATTCGCTCGATCTTTGGAACAAAACTGCATTCAAATAATTTGACTTCCAACTCATCTAAGAAGGATATTAAGGGATATTCTTCGATAAATAGAAAATATATGGAAAGCATTAAATAGGGTCTACCATGAAATAAATGGCCATATCTTCGTCAAAAAGTGCCCCATTTCAATTATGAAGGTGTTTTTAGAATTCAATCGATCTTTGGAACAAAACTGCATTAAAATAATTTGACTTCCGACTCATCTAAGAAAGATATTAAGGGATATTCTTCGATAAATAGAAAATATATGGAAAGCATTAAATAGGGTCTACCTTGAAATAAATGGCCATATCTTCGTCAAAAATTGCCCCATTTCAATTATAAAGATGTTTTTGGAATTCGCTCGATCTTTGGAACAAAACTGCATTAAAATAATTTGACTTCCGACTCATCTAAGAAAGATATTAAGGGATATTCTTCGATAAATAGAAAATATATGGAAAGCATTATATAGGGTCTACCTTGAAATAAATGGCCATATCTTCGTCAAAAATTGCCCCATTTCAATTATAAAGATGTTTTTAGAATTCGCTCGATCTTTGGAACAAAACTGCATTAAAATAATTTGACTTCCGACTCATCTAAGAAAGATATTAAGGGATATTGTTGATTAACAGAAAATATATGGAAAGCATTAAATAGGGTCTACCTTGAAATAAATGGCCATATCTTCGTCCAAAATTGCCCCATTTCAATTATAAAGGTGTTTTTAGAATTCACTCAATCTTTGGAACAAAACTGCATTAAAATAATTTGACTTCCGACTCATCTAAGAAAGATATTAAGGGATATTCTTCGATAAATAGAAAATATATGGAAAGCATTAAATAGGGTCTACCTTGAAATAAATGGCCATATCTTCGTCAAAAATTGCCCCATTTCAATTATAAAGGTGTTTTTGGAATTCGCTCGATCTTTGGAACAAAACTGCATTAAAATAATTTGACTTCCAACTCATCTAAGAAGGATATTAAGGGATATTCTTCGATAAATAGAAAATATATGGAAAGCATTAAATAGGGTCTACCATGAAATAAATGGCCATATCTTCGTCAAAAATTGCCCCATTTCAATTATGAAGGTGTTTTTAGAATTCAATCGATCTTTGGAACAAAACTGCATTAAAATAATTTGACTTCCGACTCATCTAAGAAAGATATTAAGGGATATTCTTCGATAAATAGAAAATATATGGAAAGCATTAAATAGGGTCTACCTTGAAATAAATGGCCATATCTTCGTCAAAAATTGCCCCATTTCAATTATAAAGATGTTTTTGGAATTCGCTCGATCTTTGGAACAAAACTGCATTAAAATAATTTGACTTCCGACTCATCTAAGAAAGATATTAAGGGATATTCTTCGATAAATAGAAAATATATGGAAAGCATTATATAGGGTCTACCTTGAAATAAATGGCCATATCTTCGTCAAAAATTGCCCCATTTCAATTATAAAGATGTTTTTAGAATTCGCTCGATCTTTGGAACAAAACTGCATTAAAATAATTTGACTTCCAACTCATCTAAGAAGGATATTAAGGGATATTCTTCGATAAATAGAAAATATATGGAAAGCATTAAATTGGGTCTACCATGAAATAAATGGCCATATCTTCGTCAAAAATTGCCCCATTTCAATTTATAGAGGTGTTTTTAGAATTCGCTTAATCTTTGAAACAAAACTGCATTAAAATAATTTTACTTCCGACTCATCTAAGAAAGATATTAAGGGATATTCTTCGATAAATAGAAAATATATGGAAAGCATTAAATAGGGTCTACCTTGCAATAAATGGCCATATCTTCGTCAAAAATTGCCCCATTTCAATTATAAAGGTGTTTTTAGAATTCACTCGATCTTTGGAAGAAAACTGCATTAAAATAATTTGACTTCCAACTCATCTAAGAAGGATATTAAGGGATATTCTTCGATAAATAGAAAATATATGGAAAGCATTAAATAGGGTCTACCTTGAAATAAATGGCCATATCTTCGTCAAAAATTGCCCCATTTCAATTATAAAGGTGTTTTTAGAATTCACTCGATCTTTGGAACAAAACTGCATTAAAATTATTTGACTTCCGACTCATCTAAGAAAGATATTAAGGGATATTCTTCGATAAATAGAAAATATATGGAAAGCATTATATAGGGTCTACCTTGAAATAAATGGACATATCTTCGTCAAAAATTGCCCCATTTCAATTATAAAGATGTTTTTGGAATTCGCTCGATCTTTGGAACAAAACTGCATTAAAATAATTTGACTTCCGACTCATCTAAGAAAGATATTAAGGGATATTCTTCGTTAAATAGAAAATATATGGAAAGCATTATATAGGGTCTACCTTGAAATAAATGGCCATATCTTCGTCAAAAATTGCCCCATTTCAATTATAAAGATGTTTTTAGAATTCGCTCGATCTTTGGAACAAAACTGCATTAAAATAATTTGACTTTCAACTCATCTAAGAAGGATATTAAGGGATATTCTTCGATAAATAGAAAATATATGGAAAGCATTAAATTGGGTCTACCATGAAATAAATGGCCATATCTTCGTCAAAAATTGCCCCATTTCAATTATGAAGGCGTTTTTAGAATTCAATCGATCTTTGAAACAAAACTGCATTAAAATAATTTGACTTCCGACTCATCTAAGAAAGATATTAAGAGATATTCTTCGATTAATAGAAAATATAAGGCAAACATTAAATAGGGTCAACCTTGAAATAAATGGCCATATCTTCGTCAAAAATTGCCCCATTTCAATTATATAGGTGTTTTTAGAATTCACTCAATCTTTGGAACAAAACTGCATTAAAATTATTTGACTTCCGACTCATCTAAGAAAGATATTAAGGGATATTGTTGATTAACAGAAAATATATGGAAAGCATTAAATAGGGTCTACCTTGAAATAAATGGCCATATCTTCGTCAAAAATTGCCCCATTTCAATTATAAAGGTGTTTTTAGAATTCACTTGATCTTTGAAACAAAACTGCATTAAAATAATTTGACTTCCAACTCATCTAAGAAAGATATTAAGGGATATTCTTCGAATAATAGAAAATATATGGAAAGCATTAAATAGGGTCTACCTTGAAATAAATGGCCATATCTTCGTAAAAAATTGCCCCATTTCAATTATATAGGTGTTTTTAGAATTCACTCGATCTTTGAAACAAAACTGCATTAAAATAATTTGACTTCCGACTCATCTAAGAAAGATATTAAGGGATATTCTTCGATTAATAGAAAATATAAGGCAAACATTAAATAGGGTCAACCTTGAAATAAATGGCCATATCTTCGTCAAAACTGCATTAAAATAATTTGACTTCCGACTCATCTAAGAAAGATATTAAGGGATATTCTTCGATTAATAGAAAATATAAGGCAAACATTAAATAGGATCAACCTTGAAATAAATGGCCATATCTTCGTCAAAAATTGCCCCATTTCAATTATATAGGTGTTTTTAGAATTCACTCAATCTTTGGAACAAAACTGCATTAAAATAATTTGACTTCCGACTCATCTAAGAAAGATATTAAGGGATATTCTTCGATTAATAGAAAATATAAGGCAAACATTAAATAGGGTCAACCTTGAAATAAATGGCCATATCTTCGTCAAAACTGCATTAAAATAATTTGACTTCCGACTCATCTAAGAAAGATATTAAGGGATATTCTTCGATTAATAGAAAATATAAGGCAAACATTAAATAGGATCAACCTTGAAATAAATGGCCATATCTTTGTCTCAAATTGGCCCATTTCAATTATAAAGGTGTTTTTAGAATTCACTCAATCTTTGGAACAAAACTGCATTAAAATGATTTGACTTCCGACTCATCTAAGAAAGATATTAAGGGATATTCTTCGAATAATAGAAAATATATGGAAAGCATTAAATAGGGTCTACCTTGAAATAAATGGCCATATCTTCGTCAAAAATTGCCCCATTTCAATTATAAAGGTGTTTTTAGAATTCACTTGATCTTTGAAACAAAACTGCATTAAAATAATTTGACTTCCAACTCATCTAAGAAAGATATTAAGAGATATTCTTCGAATAATAGAAAATATATGGAAAGCATTAAATAGGGTCTACCTTGAAATAAATGGCCATATCTTCGTCAAAAATTGCCCCATTTCAATTATATAGGTGTTTTTAGAATTCACTCAATCTTTGGAACAAAACTGCATTAAAATAATTTGACTTCCGACTCATCTAAGAAAGATATTAAGGGATATTCTTCGATTAATAGAAAATATAAGGCAAACATTAAATAGGGTCAACCTTGAAATAAATGGCCATATCTTCGTCAAAACTGCATTAAAATAATTTGACTTCCGACTCATCTAAGAAGGATATTAAGGGATATTCTTCGATAAATAGAAAATATATGGAAAGCAATAAATAGGGTCTACCATGAAATAAATGGCCATATCTTCGTCAAAAATTGCCCCATTTCAATTATGAAGGTGTTTTTAGAATTCAATCGATCTTTGGAACAAAACTGCATTAAAATTATTTGACTTCCGACTCATCTAAGAAAGATATTAAGGGATATTCTTCGATAAATAGAAAATATATGGAAAGCATTAAATAGGGTCAACCTTGAAATAAATGGCCATATCTTCGTCAAAAATTGCCCCATTTCAATTATAAAGATGTTTTTGGAATTCGCTCGATCTTTGGAACAAAACTGCATTAAAATAATTTGACTACCGACTCATCTAAGAAAGATATTAAGGGATATTCTTCGATAAATAGAAAATATAAGGCAAACATTAAATAGGGTCAACCTTGAAATAAATGGCCATATCTTCGTCAAAAATTGCCCCATTTCAATTATATAGGTGTTTTTAGAATTCACTCAATCTTTGGAACAAAACTGCATTAAAATTATTTGACTTCCGACTCATCTAAGAAAGATATTAAGGGATATTGTTGATTAACAGAAAATATATGGAAAGCATTAAATAGGGTCTACCTTGAAATAAATGGCCATATCTTCGTCAAAAATTGCCCCATTTCAATTATAAAGGTGTTTTTAGAATTCACTTGATCTTTGAAACAAAACTGCATTAAAATAATTTGACTTCCAACTCATCTAAGAAAGATATTAAGGGATATTCTTCGAATAATAGAAAATATATGGAAAGCATTAAATAGGGTCTACCTTGAAATAAATGGCCATATCTTCGTCAAAAATTGCCCCATTTCAATTATATAGGTGTTTTTAGAATTCACTCAATCTTTGGAACAAAACTGCATTAAAATAATTTGACTTCCGACTCATCTAAGAAAGATATTAAGGGATATTCTTCGATTAATAGAAAATATAAGGCAAACATTAAATAGGGTCAACCTTGAAATAAATGGCCATATCTTCGTCAAAACTGCATTAAAATAATTTGACTTCCGACTCATCTAAGAAAGATATTAAGGGATATTCTTCGATTAATAGAAAATATAAGGCAAACATTAAATAGGATCAACCTTGAAATAAATGGCCATATCTTCGTCAAAAATTGCCCCATTTCAATTATATAGGTGTTTTTAGAATTCACTCAATCTTTGGAACAAAACTGCATTAAAATAATTTGACTTCCGACTCATCTAAGAAAGATATTAAGGGATATTCTTCGATTAATAGAAAATATAAGGCAAACATTAAATAGGGTCAACCTTGAAATAAATGGCCATATCTTCGTCAAAACTGCATTAAAATAATTTGACTTCCGACTCATCTAAGAAAGATATTAAGGGATATTCTTCGATTAATAGAAAATATAAGGCAAACATTAAATAGGATCAACCTTGAAATAAATGGCCATATCTTTGTCTCAAATTGGCCCATTTCAATTATAAAGGTGTTTTTAGAATTCACTCAATCTTTGGAACAAAACTGCATTAAAATGATTTGACTTCCGACTCATCTAAGAAAGATATTAAGGGATATTCTTCGAATAATAGAAAATATATGGAAAGCATTAAATAGGGTCTACCTTGAAATAAATGGCCATATCTTCGTCAAAAATTGCCCCATTTCAATTATAAAGGTGTTTTTAGAATTCACTTGATCTTTGAAACAAAACTGCATTAAAATAATTTGACTTCCAACTCATCTAAGAAAGATATTAAGAGATATTCTTCGAATAATAGAAAATATATGGAAAGCATTAAATAGGGTCTACCTTGAAATAAATGGCCATATCTTCGTCAAAAATTGCCCCATTTCAATTATATAGGTGTTTTTAGAATTCACTCAATCTTTGGAACAAAACTGCATTAAAATAATTTGACTTCCGACTCATCTAAGAAAGATATTAAGGGATATTCTTCGATTAATAGAAAATATAAGGCAAACATTAAATAGGGTCAACCTTGAAATAAATGGCCATATCTTCGTCAAAACTGCATTAAAATAATTTGACTTCCGACTCATCTAAGAAGGATATTAAGGGATATTCTTCGATAAATAGAAAATATATGGAAAGCAATAAATAGGGTCTACCATGAAATAAATGGCCATATCTTCGTCAAAAATTGCCCCATTTCAATTATGAAGGTGTTTTTAGAATTCAATCGATCTTTGGAACAAAACTGCATTAAAATTATTTGACTTCCGACTCATCTAAGAAAGATATTAAGGGATATTCTTCGATAAATAGAAAATATATGGAAAGCATTAAATAGGGTCTACCTTGAAATAAATGGCCATATCTTCGTCAAAAATTGCCCCATTTCAATTATAAAGATGTTTTTGGAATTCGCTCGATCTTTGGAACAAAACTGCATTAAAATAATTTGACTTCCGACTCATCTAAGAAAGATATTAAGGGATACCTTCGATAAATAGAAAATATATGGAAAGCATTATATAGGGTCTACCTTGAAATAAATGGCCATATCTTCGTCAAAAATTGCCCCATTTCAATTATAAAGATGTTTTTAGAATTCGCTCGATCTTTGGAACAAAACTGCATTAAAATAATTTGACTTCCAACTCATCTAAGAAGGATGTTAAGGGATATTCTTCGATAAATAGAAAATATATGGAACGCATTAAATTGGGTCTACCATGAAATAAATGGCCATATCTTCGTCAAAAATTGCCCCATTTCAATTATGAAGGTGTTTTTAGAATTCAATCGATCTTTGAAACAAAACTGCATTAAAATAATTTGACTTCCGACTCATCTAAGAAAGATATTAAGAGATATTCTTCGATTAATAGAAAATATAAGGCAAACATTAAATAGGGTCAACCTTGAAATAAATGGCCATATCTTCGTCAAAAATTGCCCCATTTCAATTACGACGGTGTTTTTAGAATTCAATCGATCTTTGAAACAAAACTGCATTAAAATTATTTGACTTCCGACTCATCTAAGAAAGATATTAAGGGATATTGTTGATTAACAGAAAATATATGGAAAGCATTAAATAGGGTCTACCTTGAAATAAATGGCCATATCTTCGTCAAAAATTGCCCCATTTCAATTATAAAGGTGTTTTTAGAATTCACTTGATCTTTGAAACAAAACTGCATTAAAATAATTTGACTTCCAACTCATCTAAGAAAGATATTAAGGGATATTCTTCGAATAATAGAAAATATATGGAAAGCATTAAATAGGGTCTACCTTGAAATAAATGGCCATATCTTCGTCAAAAATTGCCCCATTTCAATTATATAGGTGTTTTTAGAATTCACTCAATCTTTGGAACAAAACTGCATTAAAATAATTTGACTTCCGACTCATCTAAGAAAGATATTAAGGGATATTCTTCGATTAATAGAAAATATAAGGCAAACATTAAATAGGGTCAACCTTGAAATAAATGGCCATATCTTCGTCAAAACTGCATTAAAATAATTTGACTTCCGACTCATCTAAGAAAGATATTAAGGGATATTCTTCGATTAATAGAAAATATAAGGCAAACATTAAATAGGATCAACCTTGAAATAAATGGCCATATCTTTGTCTCAAATTGGCCCATTTCAATTATAAAGGTGTTTTTAGAATTCACTCAATCTTTGGAACAAAACTGCATTAAAATGATTTGACTTCCGACTCATCTAAGAAAGATATTAAGAGATATTCTTCGATTAATAGAAAATATAAGGCAAACATTAAATACCAACCTTGAAATAAATGGCCATATCTTCGTCAAAAATTGCCCCATTTCAATTATAAAGGTGTTTTTGGAATTCGCTCGATCTTTGGAACAAAACTGCATTAAAATAATTTGACTTCCGACTCATCTTAGAAAGATATTAAGGGATATTGTTGATTAACAGAAAATATATGGAAAGCATTAAATAGGGTCTACCTTGAAATAAATGGCCATATCTTCGTCCAAAATTGCCCCATTTCAATTATAAAGGTGTTTTTAGAATTCACTCAATCTTTGGAACAAAACTGCATTAAAATAATTTGACTTCCAACTCATCTAAGAAGGATATTAAGGGATATTCTTCGATAAATAGAAAATATATGGAAAGCATTAAATAGGGTCTACCTTGAAATAAATGGCCATATCTTCGTCAAAAATTGCCCCATTTCAATTATGAAGGTGATTTTAGAATCCAATCGATCTTTGAAACAAAACTGCATTAAAATAATTTGACTTCCGACTCATCTAAGAAAGATATTAAGGGATATTGTTGATTAACAGAAAATATATGGAAAGCATTAAATAGGGTCTACCTTGAAATAAATGGCCATATCTTCGTCAAAAATTGCCCCATTTCAATTATAAAGGTGTTTTTAGAATTCACTTGATCTTTGAAACAAAACTGCATTAAAATAATTTGACTTCCAACTCATCTAAGAAAGATATTAAGGGATATTCTTCGAATAATAGAAAATATATGGAAAGCATTAAATAGGGTCTACCTTGAAATAAATGGCCATATCTTCGTCAAAAATTGCCCCATTTCAATTATATAGGTGTTTTTAGAATTCACTCAATCTTTGGAACAAAACTGCATTAAAATAATTTGACTTCCGACTCATCTAAGAAAGATATTAAGGGATATTCTTCGATTAATAGAAAATATAAGGCAAACATTAAATAGGGTCAACCTTGAAATAAATGGCCATATCTTCGTCAAAACTGCATTAAAATAATTTGACTTCCGACTCATCTAAGAAAGATATTAAGGGATATTCTTCGATTAATAGAAAATATAAGGCAAACATTAAATAGGATCAACCTTGAAATAAATGGCCATATCTTTGTCTCAAATTGGCCCATTTCAATTATAAAGGTGTTTTTAGAATTCACTCAATCTTTGGAACAAAACTGCATTAAAATGATTTGACTTCCGACTCATCTAAGAAAGATATTAAGAGATATTCTTCGATTAATAGAAAATATAAGGCAAACATTAAATACCAACCTTGAAATAAATGGCCATATCTTCGTCAAAAATTGCCCCATTTCAATTATAAAGGTGTTTTTGGAATTCGCTCGATCTTTGGAACAAAACTGCATTAAAATAATTTGACTTCCGACTCATCTAAGAAAGATATTAAGGGATATTGTTGATTAACAGAAAATATATGGAAAGCATTAAATAGGGTCTACCTTGAAATAAATGGCCATATCTTCGTCCAAAATTGCCCCATTTCAATTATAAAGGTGTTTTTAGAATTCACTCAATCTTTGGAACAAAACTGCATTAAAATAATTTGACTTCCGACTCATCTAAGAAAGATATTAAGGGATATTCTTCGATAAATAGAAAATATATGGAAAGCATTAAATAGGGTCTACCTTGAAATAAATGGCCATATCTTCGTCAAAAATTGCCCCATTTCAATTATAAAGGTGTTTTTGGAATTCGCTCGATCTTTGGAACAAAACTGCATTAAAATAATTTGACTTCCAACTCATCTAAGAAGGATATTAAGGGATATTCTTCGATAAATAGAAAATATATGGAAAGCATTTAATAGGGTCTACCTTGAAATAAATGGCCATATCTTCGTCAAAAATTGCCCCATTTCAATTATGAAGGTGTTTTTAGAATTCAATCGATCTTTGAAACAAAACTGCATTAAAATAATTTGACTTCCGACTCATCTAAGAAAGATATTAAGAGATATTCTTCGATTAATAGAAAATATAAGGCAAACATTAAATAGGGTCAACATTGAAATAAATGACCATATCTTCGTCAAAATTTGCCCCATTTCAATTATAAAGATGTTTTTGGAATTCGCTCGATCTTTGGAACAAAACTGCATTAAAATAATTTGACTTCCGACTCATCTAAGAAAGATATTAAGGGATATTCTTCGATAAATAGAAAATATATGGAAAGCATTAAATAGGGTCTACCTTGAAATAAATGGCCATATCTTCGTCAAAAATTGCCCCATTTCAATTATAAAGGTGTTTTTAGAATTCACTTGATCTTTGAAACAAAACTGCATTAAAATAATTTGACTTCCAACTCATCTAAGAAAGATATTAAGGGATATTCTTCGAATAATAGAAAATATATGGAAAGCATTAAATAGGGTCTACCTTGAAATAAATGGCCATATATTCGTCAAAAATTGCCCCATTTCAATTATAAAGGTGTTTTTAGAATTCACTCAATCTTTGGAACAAAACTGCATTAAAATAATTTGACCTCCGACTCATCTAAGAAAGATATTAAGGGATATTCTTCGATTAATAGAAAATATAAGGCAAACATTAAATAGGGTCAACCTTGAAATAAATGGCCATATCTTCGTCAAAACTGCATTAAAATAATTTGACTTCCGACTCATCTAAGAAAGATATTAAGGGATATTCTTCGATTAATAGAAAATATAAGGCAAACATTAAATAGGATCAACCTTGAAATAAATGGCCATATCTTTGTCTCAAATTGGCCCATTTCAATTATAAAGGTGTTTTTAGAATTCACTCAATCTTTGGAACAAAACTGCATTAAAATGATTTGACTTCCGACTCATCTAAGAAAGATATTAAGAGATATTCTTCGATTAATAGAAAATATAAGGCAAACATTAAATACCAACCTTGAAATAAATGGCCATATCTTCGTCAAAAATTGCCCCATTTCAATTATAAAGGTGTTTTTGGAATTCGCTCGTTCTTTGGAACAAAACTGCATTAAAATAATTTGACTTCCGACTCATCTAAGAAAGATATTAAGGGATATTGTTGATTAACAGAAAATATATGGAAAGCATTAAATAGGGTCTACCTTGAAATAAATGGCCATATCTTCGTCCAAAATTGCCCCATTTCAATTTTAAAGGTGTTTTTAGAATTCACTCAATCTTTGGAACAAAACTGCATTAAAATAATTTGACTTCCGACTCATCTAAGAAAGATATTAAGGGATATTCTTCGATAAATAGAAAATATATGGAAAGCATTAAATAGGGTCTACCTTGAAATAAATGGCCATATCTTCGTCAAAAATTGCCCCATTTCAATTATAAAGATGTTTTTGGAATTCGCTCGATCTTTGGAACAAAACTGCATTAAAATAATTTGACTTGCAACTCATCTAAGAAGGATATTAAGGGATATTCTTCGATAAATAGAAAATATATGGAAAGCATTAAATAGGGTCTACCATGAAATAAATGGCCATATCTTCGTCAAAAATTGCCCCATTTCAATTATGAAGGTGTTTTTAGAATTCAATCAATCTTTGGAACAAAACTGCATTAAAATAATTTGACTTCCGACTCATCTAAGAAAGATATTAAGAGATATTCTTCGATAAATAGAAAATATATGGAAAGCATTAAATAGGGTCTACCTTGAAATAAATGGCCATATCTTCGTCAAAATTTGCCCCATTTCAATTATAAAGATGTTTTTGGAATTCGCTCGATCTTTGGAACAAAACTGCATTAAAATAATTTGACTTCCGACTCATCTAAGAAAGATATTAAGGGATATTCTTCGATAAATAGAAAATATATGGAAAGCATTAAATAGGGTCTACCTTGAAATAAATGGCCATATCTTCGTCCAAAATTGCCCCATTTCAATTATAAAGGTGTTTTTAGAATTCACTCAATCTTTGGAACAAAACTGCATTAAAATAATTTGACTTCCGACTCATCTAAGAAAGATATTAAGGGATATTCTTCGATAAATAGAAAATATATGGAAAGCATTAAATAGGGTCTACCTTGAAATAAATGGCCATATCTTCGTCAAAAATTGCCCCATTTCAATTATAAAGATGTTTTTGGAATTCGCTCGATCTTTGGAACAAAACTGCATTAAAATAATTTGACTTCCGACTCATCTAAGAAGGATATTAAGGGATATTCTTCGATAAATAGAAAATATATGGAAAGCATTAAATAGGGTCTACCTTGAAATAAATGGCCATATCTTCGTCCAAAATTGCCCCATTTCAATTATAAAGGTGTTTTTAGAATTCACTCAATCTTTGGAACAAAACTGCATTAAAATAATTTGACTTCCGACTCATCTAAGAAAGATATTAAGAGATATTCTTCGATTAATAGAAAATACAAGGCAAACATTAAATAGGGTCAACATTGAAATAAATGACCATATCTTCGTCAAAATTTGCCCCATTTCAATTATAATGATGTTTTTGGAATTCGCTCGATCTTTGGAACAAAACTGCATTAAAATAATTTGACTTCCAACTCATCTAAGAAGGATATTAAGGGATATTCTTCGATAAATAGAAAATATATGGAAAGCATTAAATAGGGTCTACCTTGAAATAAATGGCCATATCTTCGTCAAAAATTGCCCCATTTCAATTATAAAGGTGTTTTTAGAATTCGCTCGATCTTTGGAACAAAACTGCATTAAAATAATTTGACTTCCGACTCATCTAAGAAAGATATTAAGGGATATTGTTGATTAACAGAAAATATATGGAAAGCATTAAATAGGGTCTACCTTGAAATAAATGGCCATATCTTCGTAACAAATTGCCCCATTTCAATTATAAAGGTGTTTTTAGAATTCACTTGATCTTAAAAACAAAACTGCATTAAAATAATTTGACTTCCGACTCATCTAAGAAAGATATTAAGGGATATTCTTCGATTAATAGAAAATATAAGGCAAACATTAAATAGGGTCAACCTTGAAATAAATGGCCATATCTTCGTCAAAATTTGCCCCATTTCAATTATAAAGGTGTTTTTAGAATTCACTCAATCTTTGGAACAAAACTGCATTAAAACGATTTGACTTCCGACTCATCTAAGAAAGATATTAAGAGATATTCTTCGATTAATAGAAAATATAAGGCAAACATTAAATACCAACCTTGAAATAAATGGCCATATCTTCGTCCAAAATTGCCCCATTTCAATTATGAAGGTGTTTTTAGAATTCAATCGATCTTTGGAACAAAACTGCATTAAAATAATTTGACTTCCAACTCATCTAAGAAAGATATTAAGAGATATTCTTCGACTAATAGAAAATATATGGAAAGCATTAAATAGGGTCAACATTGAAATAAATGACCATATCTTCGTCAAAATTTGCCCCATTTCAATTATAAAGATGTTTTTGGAATTCGCTCGATCTTTGGAACAAAACTGCATTAAAATAATTTGACTTCCAACTCATCTAAGAAGGATATTAAGGGATATTCTTCGATAAATAGAAAATATATGGAAAGCATTAAATAGGGTCTACCTTGAAATAAATGGCCATATCTTCGTCAAAAATTGCCCCATTTCAATTATAAAGGTGTTTTTAGAATTCGCTCGATCTTTGGAACAAAACTGCATTAAAATAATTTGACTTCCGACTCATCTAAGAAAGATATTAAGGGATATTGTTGATTAACAGAAAATATATGGAAAGCATTAAATAGGGTCTACCTTGAAATAAATGGCCATATCTTCGTAACAAATTGCCCCATTTCAATTATAAAGGTGTTTTTAGAATTCACTTGATCTTAAAAACAAAACTGCATTAAAATAATTTGACTTCCGACTCATCTAAGAAAGATATTAAGGGATATTCTTCGATAAATAGAAAATATATGGAAAGCATTAAATAGGGTCTACCTTGAAATAAATGGCCATATCTTCGTCAAAAATTGCCCCATTTCAATTATAAAGGTGTTTTTGGAATTCGCTCGATCTTTGGAACAAAACTGCATTAAAATAATTTGACTTCCAACTCATCTAAGAAGGATATTAAGGGATATTCTTCGATAAATAGAAAAATATATGGAAAGCATTAAATAGGGTCTACCATGAAATAAATGGCCATATCTTCGTCAAAAATTGCCCCATTTCAATTATGAAGGTGTTTTTAGAATTCAATCGATCTTTGAAACAAAACTGCATTAAAATAATTTGACTTCCGACTCATCTAAGAAAGATATTAAGAGATATTCTTCGATTAATAGAAAATATAAGGCAAACATTAAATAGGGTCAACATTGAAATAAATGACCATATCTTCGTCAAAATTTGCCCCATTTCAATTATAAAGATGTTTTTGGAATTCGCTCGATCTTTGGAACAAAACTGCATTAAAATAATTTGACTTCCAACTCATCTAAGAAGGATATTAAGGGATATTCTTCGATAAATAGAAAATATATGGAAAGCATTAAATAGGGTCTACCTTGAAATAAATGGCCATATCTTCGTCAAAAATTGCCCCATTTCAATTATAAAGGTGTTTTTAGAATTCGCTCGATCTTTGGAACAAAACTGCATTAAAATAATTTGACTTCCGACTCATCTAAGAAAGATATTAAGGGATATTGTTGATTAACAGAAAATATATGGAAAGCATTAAATAGGGTCTACCTTGAAATAAATGGCCATATCTTCGTCAAAAATTGCCCCATTTCAATTATAAAGGTGTTTTTGGAATTCGCTCGTTCTTTGGAACAAAACTGCATTAAAATAATTTGACTTCCGACTCATCTAAGAAAGATATTAAGGGATATTGTTGATTAACAGAAAATATATGGAAAGCATTAAATAGGGTCTACCTTGAAATAAATGGCCATATCTTCGTCCAAAATTGCCCCATTTCAATTATAAAGGTGTTTTTAGAATTCACTCAATCTTTGGAACAAAACTGCATTAAAATAATTTGACTTCCGACTCATCTAAGAAAGATATTAAGGGATATTCTTCGATAAATAGAAAATATATGGAAAGCATTAAATAGGGTCTACCTTGAAATAAATGGCCATATCTTCGTCAAAAATTGCCCCATTTCAATTATAAAGATGTTTTTGGAATTCGCTCGATCTTTGGAACAAAACTGCATTAAAATAATTTGACTTGCAACTCATCTAAGAAGGATATTAAGGGATATTCTTCGATAAATAGAAAATATATGGAAAGCATTAAATAGGGTCTACCATGAAATAAATGGCCATATCTTCGTCAAAAATTGCCCCATTTCAATTATGAAGGTGTTTTTAGAATTCAATCAATCTTTGGAACAAAACTGCATTAAAATAATTTGACTTCCGACTCATCTAAGAAAGATATTAAGAGATATTCTTCGATTAATAGAAAATATAAGGCAAACATTAAATAGGGTCAACATTGAAATAAATGACCATATCTTCGTCAAAATTTGCCCCATTTCAATTATAAAGATGTTTTTGGAATTCGCTCGATCTTTGGAACAAAACTGCATTAAAATAATTTGACTTCCGACTCATCTAAGAAAGATATTAAGGGATATTCTTCGATAAATAGAAAATATATGGAAAGCATTAAATAGGGTCTACCTTGAAATAAATGGCCATATCTTCGTCCAAAATTGCCCCATTTCAATTATAAAGGTGTTTTTAGAATTCACTCAATCTTTGGAACAAAACTGCATTAAAATAATTTGACTTCCGACTCATCTAAGAAAGATATTAAGGGATATTCTTCGATAAATAGAAAATATATGGAAAGCATTAAATAGGGTCTACCTTGAAATAAATGGCCATATCTTCGTCAAAATTTGCCCCATTTCAATTATAAAGATGTTTTTGGAATTCGCTCGATCTTTGGAACAAAACTGCATTAAAATAATTTGACTTCCAACTCATCTAAGAAGGATATTAAGGGATATTCTTCGATAAATAGAAAATATATGGAAAGCATTAAATAGGGTCTACCTTGAAATAAATGGCCATATCTTCGTCCAAAATTGCCCCATTTCAATTATAAAGGTGTTTTTAGAATTCACTCAATCTTTGGAACAAAACTGCATTAAAATAATTTGACTTCCGACTCATCTAAGAAAGATATTAAGAGATATTCTTCGATTAATAGAAAATACAAGGCAAACATTAAATAGGGTCA
>NW_025062519.1:0-3839 GCF_018153295.1 Drosophila grimshawi | reverse complement strand
AAACAGAAACTTAAAACGTCATTTCTCGAAATGACTTCGAGACTACATATTTTCAGCTTTTGATGCAGAATCAAAATATCTAAAAAAGGCTTCCATAATGTTGAAAGAAATTCTAACTTCTGACAATTATTGGCGAAGATACATCCGTTTGAATTTGGAAACAGAAACTTAAAACGTCAATTTCTCGAAATGACTTCGAGACTACATATTTTCAGCTTTTGATGCAGAGTCAAAATATATAAAAAGGGCTTCATAATGTTGAAAGAAATTCTAACTTCTGACAATTATTGGCGAAGATACATCCGTTTGAATTTGGAAACAGAAACTTAAAACGTCAATTTCTCGAAATGACTTCGAGACTACATATTTTCAGCTTTTGATGCAGAATCAAAATATATAAAAAGGGCTTCATAATGTTGAAAGAAATTCCTTCTGACAATTATTGGCGAAAGGCATCCGTTTAGGTTGGAAACAAGAAACTTAAAACGTCAATTTCTCGAAATGATCTTCGAGACTACATATTTTCAGCTTTTGATGCAGAGTCAAAATATATAAAAAGGGCTTCATAATGTTGAAAGAAATTCTAACTTCTGACAATTATTGGCGAAGATACATCCGTTTGAATTTGGAAGCAGAAACTTAAAACGTCAATTTCTCGAAATGACTTCGCGACTACATATTTTCAGCTTTTGATGCAAGATCAAAATATATAAAAGGGCTTCATAATGTTGAAAGAAATTCTAACTTCTGACAATTATTGGCGAAGATACATCCGTTTGAATTTGGAAACAGAAACTTAAAACGTCAATTTCTCAAAAAGACTTCGAGACTACATATTTTTCAGCTTTTGATGCAGAGTCAAAATATATAAAAAAGGGCTTCATAATGTTGAAAGAAATTCTAACTTCTGACAATTATTGGCGAAGATACATCCGTTTGAATTTGGAAACAGAAACTTAAAACGTCAATTTCTCGAAATGACTTCGAGACTACATATTTTCAGCTTTTGATGCAGAGTCAAAATATATAAAGAGGAGCTTCATAATGTTGAAAAATTCTAACTTCTGACAATTATTGGCGAAGATACATCCGTTTGAATTTGGAAACAGAAACTTAAAACGTCAATTTCTCGAAATGACTTCGAGACTACATATTTTCAGCTTTTGATGCAGAAGAGTCAAAATATATAAAAAGGGCTTCATAATGTTGAAAGAAAGTTCTAACTTCTGACAATTATTGGCGAAGATACATCCGTTTGAATTTGGAAACAGAAACTTAAAACGTCAATTTCTCGAAATGACTTCGAGACTACATATTTTCAGCTTTTGATGCATAGTCAAAATATATAAAAAGGGCTTCATAATGTTGAAAGAAATTCTAACTTCTGACAATTATTGGCGAAGATACATCCGTTTGAATTTTGGAAACAGAAACTTAAAACGTCAATTTCTCGAAATGACTTCGAGACTACATATTTTCAGCTTTTGAATGCAAACAAAAAATATAAAAGGGCTTCATAATGTTGAAAGAAATTCTAACTTCTGACAATTATTGGCGAAGATACATCCGTTTGAATTTGGAAACAGAAACTTAAAACGTCAATTTCTCGAAATGACTTCGCGACTACATATTTTCAGCTTTTGATGCAGAGTCAAAATATATAAAAAAGGCGTCATAATGTTGAAAGAAATTCTAACTTCTGACAATTATTGGCGAAGATACATCCGTTTGAATTTGGGAAAATAAACTTAAAACGTCAATTTCTCGAAATGACTTCGAGACTACATATTTTCAGCTTTTGATGCAGAATCAAAATATATAAAAAGGGGTTCATAATGTTGAAAGAAATTCTAACTTCTGACAATTACTGGCGAAGATACATCCGTTTGAATTTGGAAACAGAAACTTAAAACGTCAATTTCTCGAAATGACTTCGAGACTACATATTTTCAGCTTTTGATGCAGAGTCAAAATATATAAAAAGGGCTTCATAATGTTGAAAGAAATTCTAACTTCTGACAATTATTGGCGAAGATACATCCGTTTGAATTTGGGAAAATAAACTTAAAACGCCACTTTCTCGAAATGACTTCGAGACTACATATTTTCAGCTTTTGATGCAGAATCAAAATATAAAAAGGGCTTCATAATGTTGAAAGAAATTCTAACTTCTGACAATTATTGGCGAAGATACATCCGTTTGAATTTGGAAACAGAAACTTAAAACGTCAATTTCTCGAAATGACTTCGAGACTACATATTTTCAGCTTTTGATGCAGAGTCAAAATATATAAAAAGGGCTTCATAATGTTGAAAGAAATTCTAACTTCTGACAATTATTGGCGAAGATACATCCGTTTGAATTTGGAAAAGAAACTTAAACCGCCAATATCTCGAAATGACTTCGAGACTACATATTTTCAGCTTTTGATGCAGAGTCAAAATATATAAAAAGGGCTTCATAATGTTGAAAGAAATTCTAACTTCTGACAATTATTGGCGAAGATACATCCGTTTGAATTTGGAAACAGAAACTTAAAACGTCAATTTCTCGAAATGACTTCGAGACTACATATTTTCAGCTTTTGATGCAGAGTCAAAATATATAAAAAGGGCTTCATAATGTTGAAAGAAATTCTAACTTCTGACAATTATTGGCGAAGATACATCCGTTTGAATTTGGAAACAGAAACTTAAAACGTCAATTTCTCGAAATGACTTCGAGACTACATATTTTCAGCTTTTGATGCAGAGTCAAAATATATAAAAGGGCTTCATAATGTTGAAAGAAATTCTAACTTCTGACAATTATTGGCGAAGATACATCCGTTTGAATTTGGAAACAGAAACTTAAAACGTCAATTTCTCGAAATGACTTCGAGACTACATATTTTCAGCTTTTGATGCAGAGTCAAAATATATAAAAAGGGCTTCATAATGTTGAAAGAAATTCTAACTTCTGACAATTATTGGCGAAGATACATCCGTTTGAATTTGGAAACAGAAACTTAAAACGTCAATTTCTCGAAATGACTTCGAGACTACATATTTTCAGCTTTTGATGCAGAGTCAAAATATATAAAAAGGGCTTCATAATGTTGAAAGAAATTCTAACTTCTGACAATTATTGGCGAAGATACATCCATTTGAATTTGGAAACAGAAACTTAAAACGTCAATTTCACGAAATGACTTCGAGACTACATATTTTCAGCTTTTGATGCAGAGTCAAAATATATAAAAGGGCTTCATAATGTTGAGAAGAAATTCTAACTTCTGACAATTATTGGCGAAGATACATCCATTTGAATTTAGAAACAGAAACTTAAAACGTCAATTTTCGAAATGACTTCGCGACTACATATTTCAGCTTTTGATGCAGGAATCAAAATATATAAAAAGGGCTTCATAATGTTGAAAGAAATTCTAACTTCTGACAATTATTGGGCGAAGATAACATCCGTTTGATTTTGGAAAAAAACCAAACGTCAATTTCTCGAAATGACTTCGCGACTACATATTTTCAGCTTTTGATGCAGGATCAAAATATATAAAAAGGGCTTCATAATGTTGAAAGAACAACTTCGATAATATTAGCGAAGATACATCCGTTTGAATTTGGGAAAATAAACTGAAATTCTAACTACATTGGTGTGGCGAATACATCCGTTTGAATTTGGAAACACAAGTAAAATCAATTTCTCGAAATGACTTCAGAGACTACATATTTTCAGCTTTTGATCTGAGGGTCAGAAAATATTTAAAAAGACCTAGCAATGTTGAAAGAAATTCTAACTTTTGACAATTATTGCTTGAAGATACATCCGTTTAATTTGGAAA
>NW_025062518.1:0-4829 GCF_018153295.1 Drosophila grimshawi | reverse complement strand
TTTATTTCAAGGTTGACTCTATTTAATGTTTGCCTTTTATATTTTCTATTTATCGAAGAATATCCCTTTAATATCTTTCTTAGATGAGTCGGAAGTCAAATTATTTTAATGCAGTTTTGTTCCAAAGATTGAGTGAATTCTAAAACACCTTTATAATTGAAATGGGGCAATTTTTGACGAAGATATGGCCATTTATTTCAAGGTTGACCCTATTTAATGCTTTCCGTATATTTTCTTATTTATCGAAGAATATCCCTTAATATCTTCTTTAGATGAGTCGGAAGTCAAATTATTTTAATGCATTTTTGTTCCAAAGATCAAGTGAATTCTAAAACACTCTATATTTGAAATGGGGCAATTTTTGACGAACATATGGCCATTTATTTCAAGGTAGACACTATTTAATGCTTTCCATATATTTTCTATTTATCGAAGAATATCCCTTAATATCTTTCTTAGATGAGTCGGAAGTCAAATTATTTTAATGCAGTTTTGTTCCAAAGATCAAGTGAATTCTAAAAACACCTTTATAATTGAAATGGGGCAATTTTTGACGAAGATATGGCCATTTATTTCAAGGTAGACACTATTTAATGCTTTCCATATATTTTCTATTTATCGAAGAATATCCCCTTTTTAATATCTTTCTTAGACGAGGTCGGAAGTCAAATTATTTTAATGCAGTTTTATTTCAAAGATCAAGTGAATTCTAAAAACACCTTTATAATTGAAGTGGGGCAATTTTTGGACGAAGATATGGCCATTTATTTCAAGGTAGACCCTATTTAATGCTTTCCATATATTTTCTATTTATCGAAGAATATCCCTTAATATCTTTCTTAGATGAGTCGGAAGTCAAATTATTTTAATGCAGTTTTGTTCCAAAGATCAAGCTGAATTCTAAAAACACCTTTATAATTGAAATGGGGCAATTTTTGACGAACATACGGCCATTTATTTCAAGGTAGACACTATTTAATGCTTTCCATATATTTTCTATTTATCGAAGAATATCCCTTAATATCTTTCTTAGATGAGTCGGTAGTCAAATTATTTTCATGCAGTTTTGTTCCAAAGATCAAGTGAAATTCTAAAAACACCTTTATAATTGAAATGGGGCAATTTTTGACGAAGATATGGCCATTTATTTCAAGGTAGACCCTATTTAATGCTTTCCATATATTTTCTATTTATCGAAGAATATCCCTTAAATATCTTTCTTAGATGAGTCGGACGTCAAATTGTTTTTAGTGCAGTTTTGTTCCAAAGATCAAGTGAATTCCAAAAACACCTTTATAATTGAAGTGGGGCAATTCTGACGAAGATATGGCTATTTATTTCGAGGTGACCCTATTTAATGCTTTCCTTATATTTTCCTATTTATCGAAGAATATCCCTTAATATCTTTCTTAGATGAGTCGGAAGTCAAATTATTTTAATGCAGTTTTGTGTTTCAAAGATCAAGTGAATTCTAAAAACACCTTTATAATTGAAATGGGGCACTTTTTGACGAAGATATGGCTATTTGTTTCAAGGTAGACCCTATTTAATGCTTTCCAATATATTCTCTATTTATCGAAGAATATCCCTTAATATCTTTCTTAGATGAGTCGGAAGTCAAATTATTTTAATGCAGTTTCTTCCAAAGATCTAGTGAATTCTAAAAACACCTTTATAATTGAAATGGGGCAATTTTGACGAAGATATGGGTCATTTATTTCTAAGGTGGAACCTATTTAATGCTTCTCCATATTTTTTTCTATTTATCGAAGAATATCCCTTAATATCTTTCTTAGATGAGTTCTGAAGTCAAATTATTTAATGCAGTTTCTTTGTTCCAAAGATCAAGTGAATTCTTAAAAAACACCTTTTATAATTGAAATGGAGAAATTTTTGACGAAGATAGTGGCTATTTATTTCAAGGTAGACCCTATTTATAAGCTTTTCCATGGTATTTTCTATTTATCGAAGAATATCCCTTTAATATCTTTCTTAGATGAGTCGGAAGTAAATCATTTTAATGCAGTCTTCCTGTTTCAAAGATTCAAGATAGGAATTCTAAAACACCTTTATAATTGAAATGGGGCAATTTTAGATGAAGATATGGCCATTTAGTTTCAAGGTAGACCCTATTTAATCGCTTTCCATATATTTCCTATTTATCGAAGAATATACCTTAATATCTTTCTTAGATGAGTCGGAAGACAAATTGTTTTAATGCAGTTTTAGAGTTCCAAAGATCAAGTGAATTCTAAAAAAACACCTTTATAATTGAAATGGGGCAATTTTTGCCGATGATATGGCCATTTATTTCAAGGTAGACCCTATTTAATGCTTTCCATATATTTCCTATTTATCGAAGAATATCCCTTAATAATCTTCTTTAGATGAGTTGGAAGTCAAATGATTTTAATGCAGTTTTCTTCCAAAGATCGAGTGAATTCTAAAAACACCTTATAATTGAAATAAGGTAATTTTTGACGAAGATATGGCCATTTATTTCGCGGTAGACCTTATATAATGCTTTCCATAGATACTTTCTATTTATCGAAGAATATCCCTTAATATCTTTCTTAGATGAGTCGGAAGTCAAATTTTTTTAATGCAGTTTCTGTTTCAAAGATTAAGCGAATTCTAAAAACACATTTATAATTGAAATTGGGCAATTTTAGATGAAGATATGGCCATTTATTTCAAGGTAGACCCTATTTAATGCTTTCCATATATTTTCTATTTATCGAAGAATATCCCTTAATATCTTTCTTAGATGAGTCGGAAGTCAAATTATTTTAATGCAGTTTTGTTTCAAAGATCAAGCGAATTCTAAAAACACCTTTATAATTGAAATGGGGCAATTTTTGACGAAAGATATGGCCATTTATTTCAAGGTAGACCCTATTTAATGCTTTCCATATATTTTCTATTTATCGAAGAATATCCCTTAATATCTTTCTTAGATGAGTCGGAAGTCAAATTATTTTAATGCAGTTTTGTTCCAAAGATCAAGTGAATTCTAAAAACACCTTTATAATTGAAATGGGGCAATTTTTGATCGAAGATATGGCTGTTTATTTCAAGGTAGACCCTATTTAATGCTTTCCATCAGTATTTTCTATTTATCGAAGAATATCCCTTAATATCTTTTTTAGATGAGTCGGAAGTCAAATTGTTTTAATGCAGTTTTGTTCCAAAGATTAAGCGAATTCTAAAAACACCTTTATAATTGAAATGGGGCAATTTTTTGACAGAAGATATGGCCATTTATTTCAAGGTAGACCCTATTTAATGCTTTCCATATATTTTCTATTTATCGAATATCCCTTAATATCTTTCTTAGATGAGTCGGAAGTCAAATTATTTTAATGCAGTTTTTGTTCCAAAGATCAAGTGAATTCTAAAAACACCTTTATAATTGAAATGGGGCAATTTTTTGACGAAGATATGGCCATTTATTTCAAGGTAGACCCTATTTAATGCTTTCCATATATTTTTTATTTATCGAAGAATATCCCTTAATATCTTTCTTAGATGAGTCGGAAGTCAAATTATTTTAATGCAGTTTTGTTCCAAAGATCGAGTGAATTCTAAAAACACCTTTATAATTGAAGTGGGGCAATTTTTGACGAAGATATGGCTATTTATTTCAAGGTAGACCCTATTTAATGCTCAGCATATATTTTCTATTTATCAGAAAGAATATCAATAATATCTTTTTAGATGAGTCGGAAGTCAAATTATTTTAATGCAGTTTTTGTTTCAAAGATTAAGCGAATTCTAAAAAACACCTTTACTATATAATTGAAGTGGGGCAATTTTTGACGAAGATATAGCCATTTATTTCAAGGTAGACCCTATTTAATGCTTTCCCTATATATTTTTCTATTTGTCGAAGAATATTTCCCTTAATATCTTTTTTAGATGAGTCGGAAGTCAAATTATTTTAATGCGGTTTTGTTTCAAGATTAAGCGAATTCTAAAAGCACCTTTATAATTGAAGTGGGGCAATTTTTGACGAAGATATGGCCATTTATTTCAAGGTAGACCCTATTTAATGCTTTCCATATATTTTCTATTTATCCGAAGATATCAACTAATATCTTTCTTAGATGAGTCGGAAGTCAAATTATTTTAATGCAGTTTTGTTCCAAAGATCAAGTGAATTCTAAAAACACTAGCTTTATAATTGAAGTGGGGCAATTTTTGACGAAGATATGGCTATTTATTTCAAGGTAGACCCAATTTGCTGCTTTCCATATATTTTCTATTTATCGAAGAATATCCCTTAATATCTTTTTAGATTAGTCGGGAAGTCAAATTATTTTAATGCAGTTTTGTTCCAAAGATCAAGTGAATTCTAAAAACACCTTTATAATTGAAATGGGGCAATTTTTGACGAAGATATGGCCATTTATTTCAAGGTAGACCCTGTTATTAAAATTTCGCATATATTTTCTATTTATCGAAGAATATCCCTTAATATCTTTCTTAGATGAGTCGGAAGTCAAATTATTTTAATGCAGTTTTTGTTTCAAAGATCAAGCGAATTCTAAAAACACCTTTATAATTGAAATTGGGCAATTTTAGATGAAGATATGGCCATTTATTTCAAGGTAGACCCTATTTAATGCTTTCCATATATTTTCTATTTATCGAAGAATATCCCTTAATATCTTTCTTAGATGAGTCGAGAGTCAAATTATTTTAATGCAGTTTTGGTTCCAAAGATCAAGCGAATTCTAAAAAAACACCTTTATAGTCGAAATTGGGCAATTTAAGATGAAGATATGGCCATTTATTTCCAAGGTAGACCCTATTTAATACTTTCCATA